>NC_057808.1:139765273-139767919 GCF_018294505.1 Triticum aestivum
TAAGCTACTTCAAATAATTTTACACTAGAGTTGAACTAGCTCTATAAGCTAGTTCAAATAATTTTACACTAGAGTTGAACTAGCTCTATAAGCTTGTACAAATAATTTTACACTAGAGTTGACCTTGCTCTAAAGGCTAGTACAAATATTTTTACACTAGAGATGAACTAGCTCTATAATCTAGTTCAAATAATTTAACACTAGAGTTGAACTAGCTCTATCATCTGGTTCAAATAATTTTACACTAGAGTTGAAGTAGCTCTATAGCCTAGTACAAATATTTTTACACTTGAGTTGAACTAGCTCTATAAGCTTGGAAAAACTATTGTACACTAGAGTTGAACTAGGTCTATAGCCTAGTACAAATAATTTTACACTAGAGTTGAACTAGCTCTATAGTCTAGTACAAATAATTTTACACTAGAGTTGAACTAGATCTGTAAGCTACTTCAAATAATTTTACACTAGAGTTGAACTAGCTTTATAAGCTAGTTCAAATAATTTTACACTAGAGTTGTACTAGCTCTATAGCCCAGTACAAATAATTTTACACTAGAGTTGAACTAGCTCTATAAGCTTGTACAAATAATTTTACACTAGAGTTGAACTAACTCTATAGTCTAGTACAAATAATTTTACACTAGAGTTGAACTAGCTCTGTAAGCTACTTCAAATAATTTTACACTAGAGTTGAACTAGCTCTATAAGCTAGTTCAAATAATTTTACAAAAGAGTTGAACTAGCTCTATAAGCTTGTACAAATAATTTTACACTAGAGTTGACCTTGCTCTAAAGGCTAGTACAAATATTTTTACACTAGAGATGAACTAGCTCTATAATCTAGTTCAAATAATTTAACACTAGAGTTGAACTAGCTCTATCATCTGGTTCAAATAATTTTACACTAGAGTTGAAGTAGCTCTATAGCCTAGTACAAATATTTTTACACTTGAGTTGAACTAGCTCTATAAGCTTGGAAAAATTATTGTACACTAGAGTTGAACTAGGTCTATAGCCTAGTACAAATAATTTTACACTAGAGTTGTACTAGCTCTATAGCCTAGTACAAATAATTTTACACTACAGTTGAACTAGCTCTATAAGCTTGTACAAATAATTTTACACTAGAGTTGAACTAGTTCTATAGTCTAGTACAAATAATTTTACACTAGAGTTGAACTAGCTCTGTAAGCTACTTCAAATAATTTTACACTAGAGTTGAACTAGCTCTATAAGCTAGTTCAAATAATTTTACACTAGAGTTGAACTAGCTCTATAAGCTTGTACAAATAATTTTACACTAGAGTTGACCTTGCTCTATAGGCTAGTACAAATATTTTTACACTAGAGTTGAACTAGCTCTATAATCTAGTTCAAATAATTTAACATTAGAGTTGAACTAGCTCTAGAATCTGGTTCAAATAATTTTACACTAAAGTTGAACTAGCTCTATAGCCTAGTACAAATATTTTTACACTAAAGTTGAACTAGCTCTATAAGCTTGTACAAATAATTTTACACTAGAGTTGAACTAGCTCTATATCCTAGTACAAATAATTTTACACTAGAGTTGAACTAGCTCTATAAGCTTGTACAAATATTTTTACACTAGAGTTGAACCAGCTCTATAAGCTACTTCAAATAATTTTACACTAGAGTTGAACTACCTCTATAAGCTAGTTCAAATAATTTTAAACTAGAGTTGAACTTGCTCTATAAGTTAGTTCAAATAATTTTACACTAGAGTTAAACTAGCTTTATAAGCTTGTACAAATAATTTTACACTAGAGTTGAACTAGCTCTATAGTCTAGTACAAATAATTTTACACTAGAGTTGAACTAGATCTGTAAGCTACTTCAAATAATTTTACACTAGAGTTGAACTAGCTCTATAAGCTAGTTCAAATAATTTTACACTAGAGTTGAACTAGCTCTATAAGCGTGTACAAATAATTTTACACTAGAGTTGACCTTGCTCTATAGGCTAGTACAAATAATTTCACACTAGAGTTGAACTAGCTCTATAGCCTAGTACAAATATTTTTACACTAGAGTTGAACTAGCTCTATAAGCTAGTTAAAATAATTTTACCCTAGAGTTGAACTAGCTCTATAGCCTAGTACAAATAATTTTACACTAAAGTTGGACTAGCTCTATAGCCTAGTACAAATAATTTTACACTAGAGTTGAACTAGCTCGATAGCCTAGTACAAATAATTTTACACTAGAGTTGAACTAGCTCTATAGCCTAGTACAAATAATTTTACACTAGAGTTGAACTAGCTCTATAAGCTTGTACAAATAATTGTACACTAGAGTTGAACTAGCTCTATAAACTAGTTCAAATAATTTTACACTAGAGTTGTACTAGCTCTATAGCCTAGTACAACTAATTTTACACTAGAGTTAAACTAGCTCTATAAGCTTGTACAAATAATTTTACACTAGAGTTGAACTAGCTCTATAAGCTTGTAAAAATAATTTCACACTAGACTTGAACTCGCTCTACAAGCTAGTTCAAATAATTTTACACTAGAGTTGAACTAGCTCTGTAAGTTTGTAAAAATAATTTTACACTAGAGTTAAACTAGCTCTATAGCCTAGTACAAATAATTTTACACTAGAGTTGAACTAGCTCTATAAGCT
>NC_057808.1:139767929-139768251 GCF_018294505.1 Triticum aestivum
TAAGCTACTTCAAATAATTTTACACTAGAGTTGAACTAGCTCTATAAGCTAGTTCAAATAATTTTACACTAGAGTTGAACTAGCTCTATAAGCTTGTACAAATAATTTTACACTAGAGTTGACCTTGCTCTAAAGGCTAGTACAAATATTTTTACACTAGAGATGAACTAGCTCTATAATCTAGTTCAAATAATTTAACACTAGAGTTGAACTAGCTCTATCATCTGGTTCAAATAATTTTACACTAGAGTTGAAGTAGCTCTATAGCCTAGTACAAATATTTTTACACTTGAGTTGAACTAGCTCTATAAGCTTGGAAAAA
>NC_057808.1:139768261-139770725 GCF_018294505.1 Triticum aestivum
AATAATTTTACACTAGAGTTGAACTAGCTCTATAGTCTAGTACAAATAATTTTACACTAGAGTTGAACTAGATCTGTAAGCTACTTCAAATAATTTTACACTAGAGTTGAACTAGCTCTATAAGCTAGTTCAAATAATTTTACACTAGAGTTGAACTAGCTCTATAAGCGTGTACAAATAATTTTACACTAGAGTTGACCTTGCTCTATAGGCTAGTACAAATAATTTCACACTAGAGTTGAACTAGCTCTATAGCCTAGTACAAATATTTTTACACTAGAGTTGAACTAGCTCTATAAGCTAGTTAAAATAATTTTACCCTAGAGTTGAACTAGCTCTATAGCCTAGTACAAATAATTTTACACTAAAGTTGGACTAGCTCTATAGCCTAGTACAAATAATTTTACACTAGAGTTGAACTAGCTCGATAGCCTAGTACAAATAATTTTACACTAGAGTTGAACTAGCTCTATAGCCTACTACAAATAATTTTACACTAGAGTTGAACTAGCTCTATAAGCTTGTACAAATAATTGTACACTAGAGTTGAACTAGCTCTATAAGCTAGTTCAAATAATTTTACACTAGAGTTGTACTAGCTCTATAGCCTAGTACAACTAATTTTACACTAGAGTTAAACTAGCTCTATAAGCTTGTACAAATAATTTTACACTAGAGTTGAACTAGCTCTATAAGCTTGTAAAAATAATTTCACACTAGACTTGAACTCGCTCTACAAGCTAGTTCAAATAATTTTACACTAGAGTTGAACTAGCTCTGTAAGTTTGTAAAAATAATTTTAGACTAGAGTTAAACTAGCTCTATAGCCTAGTACAAATAATTTTACACTAGAGTTGAACTAGATCTATAAGCTAGTTAAAATAATTTTAGCCTAGAGTTTAACTAGTTCTATAGCCTAGTACAAATAATTTTACACTAGAGTTGGACTAGCTCGATAGCCTAGTACAAATAATTTTACAATAGAGTTCTACTAGCTCTATAAGCTTGTAAAAATAATTTTACACTATAGTTGAACTCGCTCTATAAGTTAGTTCAAATAATTTTTCACTAGAGTTGAAGTAGCTCTATAAGCTTGTACAAATAGTTTTACACTAGAGTTGAACTAGCTCTATAGCCTAGTACAATTGTTTTACACTAGAGTTGAACTAGCTCGATAAACTAGTTCAAATAATTTTACACTAGAGTTGAACTAGCTCTATAGCCTACTACAAATAATTTTACACTAGAGTTGAACTAGCAATATAAGCTTGTACAAATAATTGTACACTAGAGTTGAACTAGCTCTATAAGCTAGTTCAAATAATTTTACACTAGAGTTTAACTAGCTCTATAGCCTAGTACAAATAATTTTACACTAGATTTGAACTAGCTCTATAAGCTTGTACAAATAATTTTACACTAGAGTTGAACTAACTCTATAGTCTAGTACAAATAATTTTACACTAGAGTTGAACTAGCTCTGAAAGCTACTTCAAATAATTTTACACTAGAGTTGAACTAGCTCTATAAGCTTGTACAAATAATTTTACACTAGAGTTGACCTTGCTCTAAAGGCTAGTACAAATATTTTTACACTAGAGTTGAACTAGCTCTATAATCTAGTTCAAATAATTTAACACTAGAGTTGAACTAGCTCTATCATCTGGTTCAAATAATTTTACACTAGAGTTGAAGTAGCTCTATACCCTAGTACAAATGTTTTTACACTTGAGTTGAACTAGCTGAACTAGGTCTATAAGCTAGTTCAAATAATTTTACACTAGAGTTGTACTAGCTCTATAGCCTAGTACAAATAATTTTACACTAGAGTTGAACTAACTCTATAAGCTTGTACAAATAATTTTACACTAGAGTTGAACTAGCTCTATAGTCTAGTACAAATAATTTTACACTAGAGTTGAACTAGCTCTGTAAGCTACTTCAAATAATTTTACACTAGAGTTGAACTAGCTCTATAAGCTAGTTCAAATAATTTTACACTAGGGTTGAACTAGCTCTATAAGCTTGTACAAATAATTTTACACTAGAGTTGACCTTGCTCTATAGGCTAGTACAAATATTTTTACACTAGAGTTGAACTAGCTCTATAATCTAGTTCAAATAATTTAACATTAGAGTTGAACTAGCTCTAGAATCTGGTTCAAATAATTTTACACTAGAGTTGAACTAGTTCCATAGCCTAGTACAAATATTTTTACACTAGAGTTGAACTAGCTCTATAAGCTTGTACAAATAATTTTACACTAGAGTTGAACTAGCTCTATAGCCTAGTACAAATAATTTTACACTAGAGTTGAACTAGCTCTATCAGCTTGTACAAATAGTTTTACTCTAGAGTTGAACTAGCTCTATAATCTAGTACAAATAATTTTACACTAGAGTTGAACTAGCTCTATAAGCTACTTCAAATAATTTTAAACTAGAGTTGAACTAGCTCTATAAG
>NC_057808.1:139770735-139771806 GCF_018294505.1 Triticum aestivum
TCAAATAATTTTACACTAGAGTTGAACTACCTCTATAAGCTAGTTCAAATAATTTTAAACTAGAGTTGAACTAGCTCTATAAGCTAGTTCAAATAATTTTACACTAGAGTTAAACTAGCTTTATAAGCTTGTACCAATAATTTTACACTAGAGTTGAACTAGCTCTATAGTCTAGTACAAATAATTTTACATTAGAGTTGAACTAGATCTGTAAGCTACTTCAAATAATTTTACACTAGAGTTGAACTAGCTCTATAAGCTAGTTCAAATAATTTTACACTAGAGTTGAACTAGCTCTATAAGCGTGTACAAATAATTTTACACTAGAGTTGACCTTGCTCTATAGGCTAGTACAAATAATTTTACACTAGAGTTGAACTAGCTCTATAGCCTAGTACAAATAATTTTACACTAGAGTTGAACTAGCAATATAAGCTTGTAAAAATAATTGTACACTAGAGTTGAACTAGCTCTATAAGCTAGTTCAAATAATTTTACACTAGAGTTGTACTAGCTCTATAGCCCAGTACAAATAATTTTACACTAGAGTTGAACTAGCTCTATAAGCTTGTACAAATAATTTTACACTAGAGTTGAACTAACTCTATAGTCTAGTACAAATAATTTTACACTAGAGTTGAACTAGCTCTGTAAGCTACTTCAAATAATTTTACACTAGAGTTGAACTAGCTCTATAAGCTACTTCAAATAATTTTACACTAGAGTTGAACTAGCTCTATAAGCTAGTTCAAATAATTTTACACTAGAGTTGACCTTGCTCTATAGGCTAGTACAAATAATTTCACACTAGAGTTGAACTAGCTCTATAGCCTAGTACAAATATTTTTACACTAGAGTTGAACCAGCTCTATAAGCTACTTCAAATAATTTTACACTAGAGTTGAACTACCTCTATAAGCTAGTTCAAATAATTTTAAACTAGAGTTGAACTAGCTCTATAAGCTAGTTCAAATAATTTTACACTAGAGTTAAACTAGCTTTATAAGCTTGTACCAATAATTTTACACTAGAGTTGAACTAGCTCTATAGTCTAGTACAAATAATTTTACA
>NC_057808.1:139774124-139775110 GCF_018294505.1 Triticum aestivum
TTGAACTAGCTCTGTAAGCTACTTCAAATAATTTTACACTAGAGTTGAACTAGCTCTATAAGCTAGTTCAAATAATTTTACACTAGAGTTGAACTAGCTCTATAAGCTTGTACAAATAATTTTACACTAGAGTTGACCTTGCTCTATAGGCTAGTACAAATATTTTTACACTAGAGTTGAACTAGCTCTATAATCTAGTTCAAATAATTTAACATTAGAGTTGAACTAGCTCTAGAATCTGGTTCAAATAATTTTACACTAAAGTTGAACTAGCTCTATAGCCTAGTACAAATATTTTTACACTAAAGTTGAACTAGCTCTATAAGCTTGTACAAATAATTTTACACTAGAGTTGAACTAGCTCTATAGCCTAGTACAAATAATTTTACACTAGAGTTCAACTAGCTCTATAAGCTTGTACAAATATTTTTACACTAGAGTTGAACCAGCTCTATAAGCTACTTCAAATAATTTTACACTAGTGTTGAACTACCTCTATAAGCTAGTTCAAATAATTTTAAACTAGAGTTGAACTAGCTCTATAAGCTAGTTCAAATAATTTTACACTAGAGTTAAACTAGCTTTATAAGCTTGTACAAATAATTTTACACTAGAGTTGAACTAGCTCTATAGTCTAGTACAAATAATTTTACACTAGAGTTGAACTAGATCTGTAAGCTACTTCAAATAATTTTACACTAGAGTTGAACTAGCTTTATAAGCTAGTTCAAATAATTTTACACTAGAGTTGAACTAGCTCTATAAGCGTGTACAAATAATTTTACACTAGAGTTGACCTTGCTCTATAGGCTAGTACAAATAATTTCACACTATAGTTTAACTAGCTCTATAGCCTAGTACAAATATTTTTACACTAGAGTTGAACTAGCTCTATAAGCTAGTTAAAATAATTTTACCCTAGAGTTGAACTAGCTCTATAGCCTAGTACAAATAATTTTACACTAAAGTTGGACTAGCTCTATAGC
>NC_057808.1:139775120-139777325 GCF_018294505.1 Triticum aestivum
AATAATTTTACACTAGAGTTGAACTAGCTCTATAGTCTAGTACAAATAATTTTACACTAGAGTTGAACTAGATCTGTAAGCTACTTCAAATAATTTTACACTAGAGTTGAACTAGCTCTATAAGCTAGTTCAAATAATTTTACACTAGAGTTGAACTAGCTCTATAAGCGTGTACAAATAATTTTACACTAGAGTTGACCTTGCTCTATAGGCTAGTACAAATAATTTCACACTAGAGTTGAACTAGCTCTATAGCCTAGTACAAATATTTTTACACTAGAGTTGAACTAGCTCTATAAGCTAGTTAAAATAATTTTACCCTAGAGTTGAACTAGCTCTATAGCCTAGTACAAATAATTTTACACTAAAGTTGGACTAGCTCTATAGCCTAGTACAAATAATTTTACACTAGAGTTGAACTAGCTCGATAGCCTAGTACAAATAATTTTACACTAGAGTTGAACTAGCTCTATAGCCTAGTACAAATAATTTTACACTAGAGTTGAACTAGCTCTATAAGCTTGTACAAATAATTTTACACTAGAGTTGAACTAGCTCTATAAGCTAGTTCAAATAATTTTACACTAGAGTTGAACTAGCTCTATAGCCTAGTACAACTAATTTTACACTAGAGTTAAACTAGCTCTATAAGCTTGTACAAATAATTTTACACTAGAGTTGAACTAGCTCTATAAGCTTGTAAAAATAATTTCACACTAGACTTGAACTCGCTCTACAAGCTAGTTCAAATAATTTTACACTAGAGTTGAACTAGCTCTGTAAGTTTGTAAAAATAATTTTACACTAGAGTTAAACTAGCTCTATAGCCTAGTACAAATAATTTTACACTAGAGTTGAACTAGCTCTATAAGCTTGTACAAATAATTGTACACTAGAGTTGAACTAGCTCTATAAGCTAGTTCAAATAATTTTACACTAGAGTTGTACTAGCTCTATAGCCTAGTACAACTAATTTTACACTAGAGTTAAACTAGCTCTATAAGCTTGTACAAATAATTTTACACTAGAGTTGAACTAGCTCTATAAGCTTGTAAAAATAATTTTACACTAGACTTGAACTCGCTCTACAAGCTAGTTCAAATAATTTTACACTAGAGTTGAACTAGCTCTGTAAGTTTGTAAAAATAATTTTACACTAGAGTTAAACTAGCTCTATAGCCTAGTACAAATAATTTTACACTAGAGTTGAACTAGCTCTATAAGCTAGTTAAAATAATTTTAGCCTAGAGTTTAACTAGTTCTATAGCCTAGTACAAATAATTTTACACTAGAGTTGGACTAGCTCGATAGGCTAGTACAAATAATTTTACAATAGAGTTCTACTAGCTCTATAAGCTTGTAAAAATAATTTTACACTATAGTTGAACTCGCTCTATAAGTTAGTTCAAATAATTTTTCACTAGAGTTGAAGTAGCTCTATAAGCTTGTACAAATAGTTTTACAGTAGAGTTGAACTAGCTCTATAGCCTAGTACAATTGTTTTACACTAGAGTTGAACTAGCTCGATAAACTAGTTCAAATAATTTTACACTAGAGTTGAACTAGCTCTATAGCCTAGTACAAAAAATTTTTACACTAGAGTTGAACTAGCAATATAAGCTTGTACAAATAATTGTACACTAGAGTTGAACTAGCTCTATAAGCTAGTTCAAATAATTTTACACTAGATTTGTACTAGCTCTATAGCCTAGTACAAATAATTTTACACTAGAGTTGAACTAGCTTTATAAGCTTGTAAAAATAATTTCACACTAGACTTGAACTCGCTCTACAAGCTAGTTCAAATAATTTTACACTAGAGTTGAACTAGCTCTGTAAGCTACTTCAAATAATTTTACACTAGAGTTGAACTAGCTCTATAAGCTAGTTCAAATAATTTTACACTAGAGTTGAACTAGCTCTATAAGCTTGTACAAATAATTTTACACTAGAGTTGACCTTGCTCTAAAGGCTAGTACAAATATTATTACACTAGAGATGAACTAGCTCTATAATCTAGTTCAAATAATTTAACACTAGAGTTGAACTAGCTCTATCATCTGGTTCAAATAATTTTACACTAGAGTTGAAGTAGCTCTATAGCCTAGTACAAATATTTTTACACTTGAGTTGAACTAGCTCTATAAGCTTGGAAAAATAATTGTACACTAGAGTTGAACTAGGTCAATAGCCTAGTACAAATAA
>NC_057808.1:139777796-139779109 GCF_018294505.1 Triticum aestivum
TACACTAGAGTTGTACTAGCTCTATAGCCTAGTACAAATAATTTTACACTAGAGTTGAACTAGCTCTATAAGCTTGTACAAATAATTTTACACTAGAGTTGAACTAGTTCTATAGTCTAGTACAAATAATTTTACACTAGAGTTGAACTAGCTCTGTAAGCTACTTCAAATAATTTTACACTAGAGTTGAACTAGCTCTATAAGCTAGTTCAAATAATTTTACACTAGAGTTGAACTAGCTCTATAAGCTTGTACAAATAATTTTACACTAGAGTTGACCTTGCTCTATAGGCTAGTACAAATATTTTTACACTAGAGTTGAACTAGCTCTATAATCTAGTTAAAATAATTTAACATTAGAGTTGAACTAGCTCTAGAATCTGGTTCAAATAATTTTACACTAAAGTTGAACTAGCTCTATAGCCTAGTACAAATATTTTTACACTAAAGTTGAACTAGCTCTATAAGCTTGTACAAATAATTTTACACTAGAGTTGAACTAGCTCTATAGCCTAGTACAAATAATTTTACACTAGAGTTGAACTAGCTCTATAAGCTTGTACAAATATTTTTACACTAGAGTTGAACAAGCTCTATAAGCTACTTCAAATAATTTTACACTAGAGTTGAACTACCTCTATAAGCTAGTTCAAATAATTTTAAACTAGAGTTGAACTAGCTCTATAAGCTAGTTCAAATAATTTTACACTAGAGTTAAACTAGCTTTATAAGCTTGTACAAATAATTTTACACTAGAGTTGGACTAGCTGGATAGCCTAGTACAAATAATTTTACAATAGAGTTCTACTAGCTCTATAAGCTTGTACAAATAATTTTACACTAGAGTTGGACTAGCTGGATAGCCTAGTACAAATAATTTTACAATAGAGTTCTACTAGCTCTATAAGCTTGTAAAAATAATTTTACACTATAGTTGAACTCGCTCTATAAGTTAGTTCAAATAATTTTTCACTAGAGTTGAAGTAGCTCTATAAGCTTGTACAAATAGTTTTACACTAGAGTTGAACTAGCTCTATAGCCTAGTACAATTGTTTTACACTAGAGTTGAACTAGCTCGATAAACTAGTTCAAATAATTTTACACTAGAGTTGAACTAGCTCTATAGCCTAGTACAAATAATTTTACACTAGAGTTGAACTAGCAATATAAGCTTGTACAAATAATTGTACACTAGAGTTGAACTAGCTCTATAAGCTAGTTCAAATAATTTTACACTAGATTTGTACTAGCTCTATAGCCTAGTACAAATAATTTTACACTAGAGTTGAACTAGCTTTATAAGCTTGTAAAAA
>NC_057808.1:139779119-139779960 GCF_018294505.1 Triticum aestivum
TACAAATAATTTTACACTAGAGTTGAACTAGCTCTATAAGCTTGTACAAATAATTGTACACTAGAGTTGAACTAGCTCTATAAGCTAGTTCAAATAATTTTACACTAGAGTTGTACTAGCTCTATAGCCTAGTACAACTAATTTTACACTAGAGTTAAACTAGCTCTATAAGCTTGTACAAATAATTTTACACTAGAGTTGAACTAGCTCTGTAAGTTTGTAAAAATAATTTTACACTAGAGTTAAACTAGCTCTATAGCCTAGTACAAATAATTTTACACTAGAGTTGAACTAGCTCTATAAGCTAGTTAAAATAATTTTAGCCTAGAGTTTAACTAGTTCTATAGCCTAGTACAAATAATTTTACACTAGAGTTGGACTAGCTGGATAGCCTAGTACAAATAATTTTACAATAGAGTTCTACTAGCTCTATAAGCTTGTAAAAATAATTTTACACTATAGTTGAACTCGCTCTATAAGTTAGTTCAAATAATTTTTCACTAGAGTTGAAGTAGCTCTATAAGCTTGTACAAATAGTTTTACACTAGAGTTGAACTAGCTCTATAGCCTAGTACAATTGTTTTACACTAGAGTTGAACTAGCTCGATAAACTAGTTCAAATAATTTTACACTAGAGTTGAACTAGCTCTATAGCCTAGTACAAATAATTTTACACTAGAGTTGAACTAGCAATATAAGCTTGTACAAATAATTGTACACTAGAGTTGAACTAGCTCTATAAGCTAGTTCAAATAATTTTACACTAGATTTGTACTAGCTCTATAGCCTAGTACAAATAATTTTACACTAGAGTTGAACTAGCTTTATAAGCTTGTAAAAA
>NC_057808.1:139779970-139782860 GCF_018294505.1 Triticum aestivum
TGTACAAATAATTTTACACTAGAGTTGACCTTGCTCTATAGGCTAGTACAAATAATTTCACACTAGAGTTTAACTAGCTCTATAGCCTAGTACAAATATTTTTACACTAGAGTTGAACTAGCTCTATAAGCTAGTTAAAATAATTTTACCCTAGAGTTGAACTAGCTCTATAGCCTAGTACAAATAATTTTACACTAAAGTTTGACTAGCTCTATAGCCCAGTACAAATAATTTTACACTAGAGTTGAACTAGCTCGATAGCCTAGTACAAATAATTTTACACTAGAGTTGAACTAGCTCTATAGCCTAGTACAAATAATTTTACACTAGAGTTGAACTAGCTCTATAAGCTTGTACAAATAATTGTACACTAGAGTTGAACTAGCTCTATAAGCTAGTTCAAATAATTTTACACTAGAGTTGTACTAGCTCTATAGCCTAGTACAACTAATTTTACACTAGAGTTAAACTAGCTCTATAAGCTTGTACAAATAATTTTACACTAGAGTTGAACTAGCTCTGTAAGTTTGTAAAAATAATTTTACACTAGAGTTAAACTAGCTCTATAGCCTAGTACAAATAATTTTACACTAGAGTTGAACTAGCTCTATAAGCTAGTTAAAATAATTTTAGCCTAGAGTTTAACTAGTTCTATAGCCTAGTACAAATAATTTTACACTAGAGTTGGACTAGCTCGATAGCCTAGTACAAATAATTTTACAATAGAGTTGTACTAGCTCTATAAGCTTGTAAAAATAATTTTACACTATAGTTGAACTCGCTCTATAAGTTAGTTCAAATAATTTTTCACTAGAGTTGAAGTAGCTCTATAAGTTTGTACAAATAGTTTTACACTAGAGTTGAACTAGCTCTATAGCCTAGTACAATTGTTTTACACTAGAGTTGAACTAGCTCGATAAACTAGTTCAAATAATTTTACACTAGAGTTGAACTAGCTCTATAGCCTAGTACAAATAATTTTACACTAGAGTTGAACTAGCAATATAAGCTTGTACAAATAATTGTACACTAGAGTTGAACTAGCTCTATAAGCTAGTTCAAATAATTTTACACTAGATTTGTACTAGCTCTATAGCCTAGTACAAATAATTTTACACTAGAGTTGAACTAGCTCAATAAGCTTGTAAAAATAATTTCACACTAGACTTGAACTCGCTCTACAAGCTAGTTCAAATAATTTTACACTAGAGTTGAACTAGCTCTGTAAGTTTGTAAAAATAATTTTACACTAGAGTTAAACTAGCTCTATAGCCTAGTACAAATAATTTTACACTAGAGTTGAACTAGCTCTATAAGCTAGTTAAAATAATTTTAGCCTAGAGTTTAACTAGTTCTATAGCCTAGTACAAATAATTTTACACTAGAGTTGGACTAGCTCGATAGCCTAGTACAAATAATTTTACAATAGAGTTGTACTAGCTCTATAGGATTGTAAAAATAATTTTACACTATAGTTGAACTCGCTCTATAAGTTAGTTCAAATAATTTTTCACTAGAGTTGTAGTAGCTCTATAAGCTTGTACAAATAGTTTTACACTAGAGTTGAACTAGCTCTATAGCCTAGTACAATTGTTTTACACTAGAGTTGAACTAGCTCGATAAACTAGTTCAAATAATTTTACACTAGAGTTGAACTAGCTCTATAGCCTAGTACAAATAATTTTACACTAGAGTTGAACTAGCAATATAAGCTTGTACAAATAATTGTACACTAGAGTTGAACTAGCTCTATAAGCTAGTTCAAATAATTTTACACTAGAGTTGTACTAGCTCTATAGCCTAGTACAAATAATTTTACACTAGATTTGAACTAGCTCTATAAGCTTGTACAAATAATTTTACACTAGAGTTGAACTAACTCTATAGTCTAGTACAAATAATTTTACACTAGAGTTGAACTAGCTCTGAAAGCTACTTCAAATAATTTTACACTAGAGTTGAACTAGCTCTATAAGCTTGTACAAATAATTTTACACTAGAGTTGACCTTGCTCTAAAGGCTAGTACAAATATTTTTACACTAGAGTTGAACTAGCTCTATAATCTAGTTCAAATAATTTAACACTAGAGTTGAACTAGCTCTATCATCTGGTTCAAATAATTTTACACTAGAGTTGAAGTAGCTCTATAGCCTAGTACAAATATTTTTACAATTGAGTTGAACTAGCTCTATAAGCTTGTAAAAATAATTGTACACTAGAGTTGAACTAGGTCTATAAGCTAGTTCAAATAATTTTACACTAGAGTTGTACTAGCTCTAGAGCCTAGTACAAATAATTTTACACTAGAGTTGAACTAGCTCTATAAGCTTGTACAAATAATTTTACACTAGAGTTGAACTAGCTCTATAGTCTAGTACAAATAATTTTACACTAGAGTTGAACTAGCTCTGTAAGCTACTTCAAATAATTTTACACTAGAGTTGAACTAGCTCTATAAGCTAGTTCAAATAATTTTACACTAGGGTTGAACTAGCTCTATAAGCTTGTACAAATAATTTTACACTAGAGTTGACCTTGCTCTATAGGCTAGTACAAATATTTTTACACTAGAGTTGAACGAGCTCTATAATCTAGTTCAAATAATTTAACATTAGAGTTGAACTAGCTCTAGAATCTGGTTCAAATAATTTTACACTAGAGTTGAACTAGTTCTATAGCCTAGTACAAATATTTTTAGACTAGAGTTGAACTAGCTCTATAAGCTTGTACAAATAATTTTACACTAGAGTTGAACTAGCTGTATAGCCTAGTACAAATAATTTTACACTAGAGTTGAACTAGCTCTATAAGCTTGTACAAATATTTTTACTCTAGAGTTGAACTAGCTCTATAATCTAGTACAAATAATTTTACACTAGAGTTGAACTA
>NC_057808.1:139783966-139785212 GCF_018294505.1 Triticum aestivum
ACTAGCAATATAAGCTTGTACAAATAATTGTACACTAGAGTTGAACTAGCTCTATAAGCTAGTTCAAATAATTTTACACTAGAGTTGTACTAGCTCTATAGCCTAGTACAAATAATTTTACACTAGATTTGAACTAGCTCTATAAGCTTGTACAAATAATTTTACACTAGAGTTGAACTAACTCTATAGTCTAGTACAAATAATTTTACACTAGAGTTGAACTAGCTCTGAAAGCTACTTCAAATAATTTTACACTAGAGTTGAACTAGCTCTATAAGCTTGTACAAATAATTTTACACTAGAGTTGACCTTGCTCTAAAGGCTAGTACAAATATTTTTACACTAGAGTTGAACTAGCTCTATAATCTATTTCAAATAATTTAACACTAGAGTTGAACTAGCTCTATCATCTGGTTCAAATAATTTTACACTAGAGTTGAAGTAGCTCTATAGCCTAGTACAAATATTTTTACACTTGAGTTGAACTAGCTCTATAAGCTTGTAAAAATAATTGTACACTAGAGTTGAACTAGGTCTATAAGCTAGTTCAAATAATTTTACACTAGAGTTGTACTAGCTCTATAGCCTAGTACAAATAATTTTACACTAGAGTTGAACTAGCTCTATAAGCTTGTACAAATAATTTTACACTAGAGTTGAACTAGCTCTATAGTCTAGTACAAATAATTTTACACTAGAGTTGAACTAGCTCTGTAAGCTACTTCAAATAATTTTACACTAGAGTTGAACTAGCTCTATAAGCTAGTTCAAATAATTTTACACTAGGGTTGAACTAGCTCTATAAGCTTGTACAAATAATTTTACACTAGAGTTGACCTTGCTCTATAGGCTAGTACAAATATTTTTACACTAGAGTTGAACTAGCTCTATAATCTAGTTCAAATAATTTAACATTAGAGTTGAACTAGCTCTAGAATCTGGTTCAAATAATTTTACACTAGAGTTGAACTAGTTCCATAGCCTAGTACAAATATTTTTACACTAGAGTTGAACTAGCTCTATAAGCTTGTACAAATAATTTTACACTAGAGTTGAACTAGCTCTATAGCCTAGTACAAATAATTTTACACTAGAGTTGAACTAGCTCTATCAGCTTGTACAAATAGTTTTACTCTAGAGTTGAACTAGCTCTATAATCTAGTACAAATAATTTTACACTAGAGTTGAACTAGCTCTATAAGCTACTTCAAATAATTTTAAACTAGAGTTGAACTAGCTCTATAAG
>NC_057808.1:139786661-139787333 GCF_018294505.1 Triticum aestivum
TACACTAGAGTTAAACTAGCTCTATAAGCTTGTACAAATAATTTTACACTAGAGTTGAACTAGCTCTATAAGCTTGTAAAAATAATTTCACACTAGACTTGAACTCGCTCTACAAGCTAGTTCAAATAATTTTACACTAGAGTTGAACTAGCTCTGTAAGTTTGTAAAAATAATTTTACACTAGAGTTAAACTAGCTCTATAGCCTAGTACAAATAATTTTACACTAGAGTTGAACTAGCTCTATAAGCTAGTTAAAATAATTTTAGCCTAGAGTTTAACTAGTTCTATAGCCTAGTACAAATAATTTTACACTAGAGTTGGACTAGCTGGATAGCCTAGTACAAATAATTTTACAATAGAGTTGTACTAGCTCTATAAGCTTGTAAAAATAATTTTACACTATAGTTGAACTCGCTCTATAAGTTAGTTCAAATAATTTTTCACTAGAGTTGAAGTAGCTCTATAAGCTTGTACAAATAATTTTACACTAGATTTGAACTAGCTCTATAGCCTAGTACAATTGTTTTACACTAGAGTTGAACTAGCTCGATAAACTAGTTCAAATAATTTTACACTAGAGTTGAACTAGCTCTATAGCCTAGTACAAATAATTTTACACTAGAGTTGAACTAGCAATATAAGCTTGTACAAATAATTGTACACTAGAGTTG
>NC_057808.1:139787771-139789026 GCF_018294505.1 Triticum aestivum
AAAGGCTAGTACAAATATTTTTACACTAGAGTTGAACTAGCTCTATAATCTATTTCAAATAATTTAACACTAGAGTTGAACTAGCTCTATCATCTGGTTCAAATAATTTTACACTAGAGTTGAAGTAGCTCTATAGCCTAGTACAAATATTTTTACACTTGAGTTGAACTAGCTCTATAAGCTTGTAAAAAAAATTGTACACTAGAGTTGAACTAGGTCTATAAGCTAGTTCAAATAATTTTACACTAGAGTTGTACTAGCTCTATAGCCTAGTACAAATAATTTTACACTAGAGTTGAACTAGCTCTATAAGCTTGTACAAATAATTTTACACTAGAGTTGAACTAGCTCTATAGTCTAGTACAAATAATTTTACACTAGAGTTGAACTAGCTCTGTAAGCTACTTCAAATAATTTTACACTAGAGTTGAACTAGCTCTATAAGCTAGTTCAAATAATTTTACACTAGGGTTGAACTAGCTCTATAAGTTTGTACAAATAATTTTACACTAGAGTTGACCTTGCTCTATAGGCTAGTACAAATATTTTTACACTAGAGTTGAACTAGCTCTATAATCTAGTTCAAATAATTTAACATTAGAGTTGAACTAGCTCTAGAATCTGGTTCAAATAATTTTACACTAGAGTTGAACTAGTTCCATAGCCTAGTACAAATATTTTTACACTAGAGTTGAACTAGCTCTATAAGCTTGTACAAATAATTTTACACTAGAGTTGAACTAGCTCTATAGCCTAGTACAAATAATTTTACACTAGAGTTGAACTAGCTCTATCAGCTTGTACAAATATTTTTACTCTAGAGTTGAACTAGCTCTATAATCTAGTACAAATAATTTTACACTAGAGTTGAACTAGCTCTATAAGCTACTTCAAATAATTTTAAACTAGAGTTGAACTAGCTCTATAAGCTAGGTCAAATAATTTTACACTAGAGTTAAACTAGCTTTATAAGCTTGTACCAATAATTTTACACTAGAGTTGAACTAGCTCTATAGTCTAGTACAAATAATTTTACACTAGAGTTGAACTAGATCTGTAAGCTACTTCAAATAATTATACACTAGAGTTGAACTAGCTCTATAAGCTAGTTCAAATAATTTTACACTAGAGTTGAACTAGCTCTATAAGCGTGTACAAATAATTTTACACTAGAGTTGACCTTGCTCTATAGGCTAGTACAAATAATTTCACACTAGAGTTGAACTAGCTCTATAGGCTAGTACAAATAATTTTA
>NC_057808.1:139790252-139791888 GCF_018294505.1 Triticum aestivum
TTTGTAAGCTACTTCAAAGAATTTTACACTAGAGTTGAACTAGCTCTATAAGCTAGTTCAAATAATTTTACACTAGAGTTGAACTAGCTCTATAAACTTGTACAAATAATTTTACACTAGAGTTGACCTTGCTCTAAAGGCTAGTACAAATATTTTTACACTAGAGTTGAACTAGCTCTATAATCTAGTTCAAATAATTTAACACTAGAGTTGAACTAGCTCTATCATCTGGTTCAAATAATTTTACACTAGAGTTGAATTAGCTCTATAGCCTAGTACAAATATTTTTACACTTGAGTTGAACTAGCTCTATAAGCTTGTAAAAATAATTGTACACTAGAGTTGAACTAGGTCTATAAGCTAGTTCAAATAATTTTACACTAGAGTTGTACTAGCTCTATAGCCTAGTACAAATAATTTTACACTAGAGTTCAACTAGCTCTATAAGCTTGTACAAATAATTTTACACTAGAGTTGAACTAGCTCCATAGTCTAGTACAAATAATTTTACACTAGAGTTGAACTAGCTCTGAAAGCTACTTCAAATAATTTTACACTAGAGTTGAACTAGCTCTATAAGTTAGTTCAAATAATTTTACACTAGGGTTGAACTAGCTATATAAGCTTGTACAAATAATTTTACACTAGAGTTGACCTTGCTCTATAGGCTAGTACAAATATTTTTACACTGGAGTTGAACTAGCTCTATAATCTAGTTCAAATAATTTAACATTAGAGTTGAACTAGCTCTAGAATCTGGTTCAAATAATTTTACACTAGAGTTGAACTAGTTCTATAGCCTAGTACAAATATTTTTACACTAGAGTTGAACTAGCTCTATAAGCTTGTAAAAATAATTTTACACTAGAGTTGAACTAGCTCTATAGCCTAGTACAAATAATTTTACACTAGAGTTGAACTAGCTCTATAAGCTTGTACAAATATTTTTACTCTAGAGTTGAACTAGCTCTATAATCTAGTACAAATAATTTTACACTAGAGTTGAACTAGCTCTATAAGCTTGTACAAATATTTTTACTCTAGAGTTGAACTAGCTCTATAATCTAGTACAAATAATTTTACACTTGAGTTGAACTAGCTCTGTAAGCTACTTCAAATAATTTTACACTAGAGTTGAACTAGCTCTAAAAGCTAGTTCAAAATTTTTTACACAAGAGTTGAACTAGCTCTATAGCCTAGTACAAATAATTTTACACTAGAGTTGAACTAGCTCTATAAGCTTGTACTAATAATTGTACACTAGAGTTGAACTAGCTCTATAAGCTAGTTCAAATAATTTTACACTAGAGTTGTACTAGCTCTATAGCCTAGTACAAATGATTTTACACTAGAGTTGAACTAGCTCTATAAGCTTGTAGAAATAATTTTACACTAGAGTTGAACTAGCTCTATAGTCTAGTACAAATAATTTTATACTAGTGTTGAACTTGCTCTGTAAGCTACTTCAAATAATTTTACACTAGAGTTGAACTAGCTCTATAAGCTAGTTCAAATAGTTTTACACTAGAGTTGAACTAGCTCTATAAGCTTGTACAAATAATTTTACACTAGAGTTGTACTAGCTCTATAGCCTAGTACAAATAATTTTACACTAGAGTTGAACTAGCTCTATTAA
>NC_057808.1:139791898-139793317 GCF_018294505.1 Triticum aestivum
ATAGTCTAGTACAAATAATTTTACACTAGAGTTGAACTAGATCTGTAAGCTACTTCAAATAATTTTACACTAGAGTTGAACTAGCTCTATAAGCTAGTTCAAATAATTTTACACTAGAGTTGAACTAGCTCTATAAGCGTGTACAAATAATTTTACACTAGAGTTGACCTTGCTCTATAGGCTAGTACAAAGATTTTCACACTAGAGTTGAACTAGCTCTATAGCCTAGTACAAATATTTTTAAACTAGAGTTGAACTAGCTCTATAAGCTAGTTAAAATAATTTTACCCTAGAGTTGAACTAGCTCTATAGCCTAGTACAAATAATTTTACACTAAAGTTGGACTAGCTCTATAGCCTAGTACAAATAATTTTACAATAGAGTTGAACTAGCTCGATAGCCTAGTACAAATAATTTTACATTAGAGTTGAACTAGCTCTATAGCCTAGTACAAATAATTTTCCACTAGAGTTGAACTAGCTCTATAAGCTTGTACAAATAATTGTACACTAGAGTTGAACTAGCTCTATAAGCTAGTTCAAATAATTTTACACTAGAGTTGTAGTAGCTCTATAGCCTAGTACAACTAATTTTACACTAGAGTTAAACTAGCTCTATAAGCTTGTACAAATAATTTTACACTAGAGTTGAACTAGCTCTATAAGCTTGTAAAAAAAATTTCACACTAGACTTGAACTCGCTCTACAAGCTAGTTCAAATAATTTAACACTAGAGTTGAACTAGCTCTGTAAGTTTGTAAAAATAATTTTACACTATAGTTGAACTCGCTCTATAAGTTAGTTCAAATTATTTTACACTAGAGTTGAAGTAGCTCTATAAGCTTGTACAAATAATTTTACACTAGAGTTGAACTAGCTCTATAGCCTAGTACAATTGTTTTACACTAGAGTTGAACTAGCTCTATAAGCTAGTTCAAATAATTTTACACTAGAGTTGAACTAGCTCTATAGCCTAGTACAAATAATTTTACACTAGAGTTGAACTAGCAATATAAGCTTGTACAAATAATTGTACACTAGAGTTGAACTAGCTCGATAAGCTAGTTCAAATAATTTTACACTAGATTTGTACTAGCTATATAGCCTAGTACAAATAATTTTACACTAGAGTTGAACTAGCTCTATAAGCTTGTACAAATAATTTTACATTAGAGTTGAACTAACTCTATAGTATAGTACAAATAATTTTACACTAGAGTTGAACTAGCTTTGTAAGCTACTTCAAAGAATTTTACACTAGAGTTGAACTAGCTCTATAAGCTAGTTCAAATAATTTTACACTAGAGTTGAACTAGCTCTATAAACTTGTACAAATAATTTTACACTAGAGTTGACCTTGCTCTAAAGGCTAGTACAAATATTTTTACACTAGAGTTGAACTAGCTCTATAATCTAGTTC
>NC_057808.1:139793327-139795119 GCF_018294505.1 Triticum aestivum
TACACTAGAGTTGAACTAGCTCTATAAGCTAGTTCAAATAATTTTACACTAGAGTTGTACTAGCTCTATAGCCTAGTACAAATGATTTTACACTAGAGTTGAACTAGCTCTATAAGCTTGTAGAAATAATTTTACACTAGAGTTGAACTAGCTCTATAGTCTAGTACAAATAATTTTATACTAGTGTTGAACTTGCTCTGTAAGCTACTTCAAATAATTTTACACTAGAGTTGAACTAGCTCTATAAGCTAGTTCAAATAGTTTTACACTAGAGTTGAACTAGCTCTATAAGCTTGTACAAATAATTTTACACTAGAGTTGTACTAGCTCTATAGCCTAGTACAAATAATTTTACACTAGAGTTGAACTAGCTCTATTAACTAGTTCAAATAATTTTACACTACAGTTGAACTAGCTCTATAATCTAGTTCTAATAATTTTACACTAGAGTTGAACTAGTTCTATAGCCTAGTACAAACAATTTTACACTATAGTTGAACTCGCTCTATAAGCTAGTTCAAATAATTTACACTAGAGTTGAACTAGCTCTATAGCCTAGTACAAATATTTTTACACTAGAGTTGGACTAGCTGGATAGCCTAGTACAAATAATTTTACAATAGAGTTGTACTAGCTCTATAAGCTTGTAAAAATAATTTTACACTATAGTTGAACTCGCTCTATAAGTTAGTTCAAATAATTTTTCACTAGAGTTGAAGTAGCTCTATAAGCTTGTACAAATAATTTTACACTAGAGTTGAACTAGCTCTATAGCCTAGTACAATTGTTTTACACTAGAGTTGAACTAGCTCGATAAACTAGTTCAAATAATTTTACACTAGAGTTGAACTAGCTCTATAGCCTAGTACAAATAATTTTACACTAGAGTTGAACTAGCAATATAAGCTTGTACAAATAATTGTACACTAGAGTTGAACTAGCTCTATAAGCTAGTTCAAATAATTTTACACTAGAGTTAAACTAGCTCTATAAGCTTGTACAAATAATTTTACACTAGAGTTGAACTAGCTCTATAAGCTTGTAAAAAAAATTTCACACTAGACTTGAACTCGCTCTACAAGCTAGTTCAAATAATTTAACACTAGAGTTGAACTAGCTCTGTAAGTTTGTAAAAATAATTTTACACTATAGTTGAACTCGCTCTATAAGTTAGTTCAAATTATTTTACACTAGAGTTGAAGTAGCTCTATAAGCTTGTACAAATAATTTTACACTAGAGTTGAACTAGCTCTATAGCCTAGTACAATTGTTTTACACTAGAGTTGAACTAGCTCTATAAGCTAGTTCAAATAATTTTACACTAGAGTTGAACTAGCTCTATAGCCTAGTACAAATAATTTTACACTAGAGTTGAACTAGCAATATAAGCTTGTACAAATAATTGTACACTAGAGTTGAACTAGCTCGATAAGCTAGTTCAAATAATTTTACACTAGATTTGTACTAGCTATATAGCCTAGTACAAATAATTTTACACTAGAGTTGAACTAGCTCTATAAGCTTGTACAAATAATTTTACATTAGAGTTGAACTAACTCTATAGTATAGTACAAATAATTTTACACTAGAGTTGAACTAGCTTTGTAAGCTACTTCAAAGAATTTTACACTAGAGTTGAACTAGCTCTATAAGCTAGTTCAAATAATTTTACACTAGAGTTGAACTAGCTCTATAAACTTGTACAAATAATTTTACACTAGAGTTGACCTTGCTCTAAAGGCTAGTACAAATATTTTTACACTAGAGTTGAACTAGCTCTATAATCTAGTTC
>NC_057808.1:139796400-139799446 GCF_018294505.1 Triticum aestivum
TAGTTCAAATAATTTTACACTACAGTTGAACTAGCTCTATAATCTAGTTCTAATAATTTTACACTAGAGTTGAACTAGTTCTATAGCCTAGTACAAACAATTTTACACTATAGTTGAACTCGCTCTATAAGCTAGTTCAAATAATTTACACTAGAGTTGAAGTAGCTCAATAAGCTTGTACAAATAATTTTACCCTAGAGTTGAACTAGCTCTATAAGCTTGTAAAAATAATTGCACACTAGACTTGAACTCGCTCTACAAGCTAGTTCAAATAATTTTACACTAGAGTTGAACTAGCTCTATCAGTTCGTAAAAATAATTTTACACTAGAGTTAAACTAGCTCTATAGCCTAGTACAAATAATTTTACACTGGAGTTGAACTAGCTCTATAGCCTAGTACATATATTTTTACACTAGAGTTGAACTAGCTCTATAAGCTAGTTCAAATAATTTTACACTAGAGTTGAACTAGCTCTATAGCCTAGTACAAATAATTTTACACTAGAGTTGAACTAGCTCTATAAGCTTGTACAAAATATTTTTATACTAGTGTTGAACTTGCTCTGTAAGCTACTTCAAATAATTTTACACTAGAGTTGAACTAGCTCTATAAGCTAGTTCAAATAGTTTTACACTAGAGTTGAACTAGCTCTATAAGCTTGTACAAATAATTTTACACTAGAGTTGTACTAGCTCTATAGCCTAGTACAAATAATTTTACACTGGAGTTGAACTAGCTCTATAAACTAGTTCAAATAATTTTACACTACAGTTGAACTAGCTCTATAATCTAGTTCTAATAATTTTACACTAGAGTTGAACTAGCTCTATAGCCTAGTACAAACAATTTTACACTATAGTTGAACTCGCTCTATAAGCTAGTTCAAATAATTTACACTAGAGTTGAAGTAGCTCAATAAGCTTGTACAAATAATTTTACCCTAGAGTTGAACTAGCTCTATAAGCTTGTAAAAATAATTGCACACTAGACTTGAACTCGCTCTACAAGCTAGTTCAAATAATTTTACACTAGAGTTGAACTAGCTCTATAAGTTCGTAAAAATAATTTTACACTAGAGTTAAACTAGCTCTATAGCCTAGTACAAATAATTTTACACTGGAGTTGAACTAGCTCTATAGCCTAGTACATATATTTTTACACTAGAGTTGAACTAGCTCTATAAGCTAGTTAAAATAATTTTAGCCTAGAGTTGAAGTAGCTCTATAAGCTTGTACAAATAATTTTACACTAGAGTTAAACTAGCTCTATAGCCTAGTACAATTGTTTTACACTAGAGATGAACTAGCTCTATAAGCTAGTTCAAATAATTTTACACTAGAGTTGAACTAGCTCTATAGCCTAGTACAAATAATTTTACACTAGAATTGAACTAGCTCTATAAGCTTGTACTAGTAATTGTACAATAGAGTTGAACTAGCTCTATAAGCTAGTTCAAATAATTTTACACTAGAGTTGTACTAGCTCTATAGCCTAGTACAAATAATTTTACACTAGAGTTGAACTAGCTCTATAGCCTAGTATAATTGTTTTACACTAGAGTTGAACTAGCTCTATAAGCTAGTTCAAATAATTTTACACTAGAGTTGAACTAGCTCTATAGCCTAGTACAAATAATTTTACACTAGAGTTGAACTAGCTCTATAAGCTTGTACTAATAATTGTACACTAGAGTTGAACTAGCTCTATAAGCTAGTTCAAATAATTTTACACTAGAGTTGTACTAGCTCTATAGCCTAGTACAAATAATTTTACACTAGAGTTGAACTAGCTCTATAAGCTTGTAGAAATAATTTTACACTAGAGTTGAACTAGCTCTATAGTCTAGTACAAATAATTTTATACTAGTGTTGAACTTGCTCTGTAAGCTACTTCAAATAATTTTACACTAGAGTTGAACTAGCTCTATAAGCTAGTTCAAATAGTTTTACACTAGAGTTGAACTAGCTCTATAAGCTTGTACAAATAATTTTACACTAGAGTTGTACTAGCTCTATAGCCTAGTACAAATAATTTTACACTGGAGTTGAACTAGCTCTATAAACTAGTTCAAATAATTTTACACTACAGTTGAACTAGCTCTATAATCTAGTTCTAATAATTTTACACTAGAGTTGAACTAGCTCTATAGCCTAGTACAAACAATTTTACACTATAGTTGAACTCGCTCTATAAGCTAGTTCAAATAATTTACACTAGAGTTGAAGTAGCTCAATAAGCTTGTACAAATAATTTTACCCTAGAGTTGAACTAGCTCTATAAGCTTGTAAAAATAATTTCACACTAGACTTGAACTCGCTGTACAAGCTGGTTCAAATAATTTTACACTAGAGTTGAACTAGCTCTATATGTTCGTAAAAATAATTTTACACTAGAGTTAAACTAGCTCTATAGCCTAGTACAAATAATTTTACACTGGAGTTGAACTAGCTCTATAGCCTAGTACATATATTTTTACACTAGAGTTGAACTAGCTCTATAAGCTAGTTAAAATAATTTTAGCCTAGAGTTTAACTTGCTCTATAGCCTAGTACAAATAATTTTACACTAGAGTTGGACTAGCTCTATAGCCTAGTACAAATAATTTTACACTAGAGTTGAACTAGCTCTATAGCCTAGTACAAATAATTTTACACTAGAGTTGAAGTAGCTCTATAAACTTGTACAAATAATTTTACTCTAGAGTTGAACTAGCTCTATAAGCTTGTAAAAATAATTTCACACTAGACTTGAACTCGCTCTACAAGCTAGTTCAAATAATTTTACACTAGAGTTGAACAAGCTGTATAAGTTTGTAAAAATAATTTTACACTAGAGTTAAACTAGCTCTATAGCCTAGTACAAATAATTTTACACTGGAGTTGAACTAGCTCTATAGCCTAGTACAAATATTTTTACACTAGAGTTGAACTAGCTCTATAAGCTAGTTAAAATAATTTTAGCCTAGAGTTTAGCTAGCTCTATAGCCTAGTACAAATAATTTTACACTAGAGTTGGACTAGCTCTATAGCCTAGTACAAATAATT
>NC_057808.1:139799676-139801173 GCF_018294505.1 Triticum aestivum
TACACTAGAGTTGTACTAGCTCTATAAGCTTGTAAAAATAACTTTACACTATAGTTGAACTCGCTCTATAAGTTAGTTCAAATAATTTTACACTAGAGTTGAAGTAGCTCTATAAGCTTGTACAAATAATTTTACACTAGAGGTTAACTAGCTCTATAGCCTAGTATAATTGTTTTACACTAGAGTTGAACTAGCTCTATAAGCTAGTTCAAATTATTTTACACTAGAGTTGAACTAGCTCTATAGCCTAGTACAAATAATTTTACACTAGAGTTGAACTAGCTCTATAAGCTTGTACTAATAATTGTACACTAGAGTTGAACTAGCTCTATAAGCTAGTTCAAATAATTTTACACTAGAGTTGTACTAGCTCTATAGCCTAGTACAAATAATTTTACACTAGAGTTGAACTAGCTCTATAAGCTTGTAGAAATAATTTTACACTAGAGTTGAACTAGCTCTATAGTCTAGTACAAATAATTTTGCACTAGTGTTGAACTAGCTCTGTAAGCTACTTCAAATAATTTTACACTAGAGTTGAACTAGCTCTATAAGCTAGTTCAAATAGTTTTACACTAGAGTTGAACTAGCTCTATAAGCTTGTACAAATAATTTTACACTAGAGTTGTACTAGCTCTATAGCCTAGTACAAATAATTTTACACTAGAGTTGAACTAGCTCTATAAACTAGTTCAAATAATTTTACACTACAGTTGAACTAGCTCTATAATCTAGTTCTAATAATTTTACACTAGAGTTGAACTAGCTCTATAGCCTAGTACAAACAATTTTACACTATAGTTGAACTCGCTCTATAAGCTAGTTCAAATAATTTACACTAGAGTTGAAGTAGCTCAATAAGCTTGTACAAATAATTTTACCCTAGAGTTGAACTAGCTCTATAAGCTTGTAAAAATAATTGCACACTAGACTTGAACTCGCTCTACAAGCTAGTTCAAATAATTTTACACTAGAGTTGAACTAGCTCTATAAGTTCGTAAAAATAATTCTACACTAGAGTTAAACTAGCTCTATAGCCTAGTACAAATAATTTTACACTGGAGTTGAACTAGCTCTATAGCCTAGTACATATATTTTTACACTAGAGTTGAACTAGCTCTATAAGCTAGTGAAAATAATTTTAGCCTAGAGTTGAAGTAGCTCTATAAGCTTGTACAAATAATTTTACACTAGAGTTGAACTAGCTCTATAGCCTAGTACAATTGTTTTACACTAGAGATGAACTAGCTCTATAAGCTAGTTCAAATAATTTTACACTAGAGTTGAACTAGCTCTATAAGCTTGTACTAATAATTGTACAATAGAGTTGAACTAGCTCTATAAGCTAGTTCAAATAATTTTACACTAGAGTTGTACTAGCTCTATAGCCTAGTACAAATAATTTTACACTAGAGTTGAACTAGCTCTATAGCCTAGTATAATTGTTTTACACTAGAGTTGAACTAGCTCTATAAGCTAGTTCAAATAATTTTACAC
>NC_057808.1:139801468-139802349 GCF_018294505.1 Triticum aestivum
AGCCTAGTACAAATGATTTTACACTAGAGTTGAACTAGCTCTATAAGCTTGTAGAAATAATTTTACACTAGAGTTGAACTAGCTCTATAGTCTAGTACAAATAATTTTATACTAGTGTTGAACTTGCTCTGTAAGCTACTTCAAATAATTTTACACTAGAGTTGCACTAGCTCTATAAGCTAGTTCAAATAGTTTTACACTAGAGTTGAACTAGCTCTATAAGCTTGTACAAATAATTTTACACTAGAGTTGTACTAGCTCTATAGCCTAGTACAAATAATTTTACACTAGAGTTGAACTAGCTCGATTAACTAGTTAAAATAATTTTACACTACAGTTGAACTAGCTCTATAATCTAGTTCTAATAATTTTACACTAGAGTTGAACTAGTTCTATAGCCTAGTACAAACAATTTTACACTATAGTTGAACTCGCTCTATAAGCTAGTTCAAATAATTTACACTAGAGTTGAAGTAGCTCAATAAGCTTGTACAAATAATTTTACCCTAGAGTTGAACTAGCTCTATAAGCTTGTAAAAATAATTGCACACTAGACTTGAACTCGCTCTAGAAGCTAGTTCAAATAATTTTACACTAGAGTTGAACTAGCTCTATAAGTTCGTAAAAATAATTTTACACTAGAGTTAAACTAGCTCTATAGCCTAGTACAAATAATTTTACACTGGAGTTGAACTAGCTCCATAGCCTAGTACATATATTTTTACACTAGAGTTGAACTAGCTCTATAAGCTAGTTAAAATAATTTTAGCCTAGAGTTGAAGTAGCTCTATAAGCTTGTACAAATAATTTTACACTAGAGTTAAACTAGCTCTATAGCCTAGTACAATTGTTTTACACTAGAGATGAACTAGCTCTATAAG
>NC_057808.1:139802457-139803698 GCF_018294505.1 Triticum aestivum
ACTAATAATTGTACAATAGAGTTGAACTAGCTCTATAAGCTAGTTCAAATAATTTTACACTAGAGTTGTACTAGCTCTATAGCCTAGTACAAATAATTTTACACTAGAGTTGAACTAGCTCTATAGCCTAGTATAATTGTTTTACACTAGAGTTGAACTAGCTCTATAAGCTAGTTCAAATAATTTTACACCAAAGTTGAACTAGCTCTATAGCCTAGTACAAATAATTTTACACTAGAGTTGAACTAGCTCTATAAGCTTGTAGAAATAATTTTACACTAGAGTTGAACTAGCTCTATAGTCTAGTACAAATAATTTTATACTAGTGTTGAACTTGCTCTGTAAGCTACTTCAAATAATTTTACACTAGAGTTGAACTAGCTCTATAAGCTAGTTCAAATAGTTTTACACTAGAGTTGAACTAGCTCTATAAGCTTGTACAAATAATTTTACACTAGAGTTGTACTAGCTCTATAGCCTAGTACAAATAATTTTACACTAGAGTTGAACTAGCTCTATAGCCTAGTATAATTGTTTTACACTAGAGTTAAACTAGCTCTATAAGCTAGTTCAAATAATTTAACACCAGAGTTGAACTAGCTCTATAGCCTAGTACAAATAATTTTACACTAGAGTTGAACTAGCTCTATAAGGTTGTACTAATAATTGTACAATAGAGTTGAACTAGCTCTATAAGCTAGTTCAAATAATTTTACACTAGAGTTGTACTAGCTCTATAGCCTAGTACAAATGATTTTACACTAGAGTTGAACTAGCTCTATAAGCTTGTAGAAATAATTTTACACTAGAGTTGAACTAGCTCTATAGTCTAGTACAAATAATTTTATACTAGTGTTGAACTTGCTCTGTAAGCTACTTCAAATAATTTTACACTAGAGTTGAACTAGCTCTATAAGCTAGTTCAAATAGTTTTACACTAGAGTTGAACTAGCTCTATAAGCTTGTACAAATAATTTTACACTAGAGTTGTACTAGCTCTATAGCCTAGTACAAATAATTTTACACTAGAGTTGAACTAGCTCGATTAACTAGTTCAAATAATTTTACACTACAGTTGAACTAGCTCTATAATCTAGTTCTAATAATTTTACACTAGAGTTGAACTAGTTCTATAGCCTAGTACAAACAATTTTACACTATAGTTGAACTCGCTCTATAAGCTAGTTCAAATAATTTACACTAGAGTTGAAGTAGCTCAATAAGCTTGTACAAATAATTTT
>NC_057808.1:139803766-139804625 GCF_018294505.1 Triticum aestivum
GCTCTGTAAGCTACTTCAAATAATTTTACACTAGAGTTGAACTAGCTCTATAAGCTAGTTCAAATAGTTTTACACTAGAGTTGAACTAGCTCTATAAGCTTGTACAAATAATTTTACACTAGAGTTGTACTAGCTCTATAGCCTAGTACAAATAATTTTACACTAGAGTTGAACTAGCTCTATAAACTAGTTCAAATAATTTTACACTACAGTTGAACTAGCTCTATAATCTAGTTCTAATAATTTTACACTAGAGTTGAACTAGTTCTATAGCCTAGTACAAACAATTTTACACTATAGTTGAACTCGCTCTATAAGCTAGTTCAAATAATTTACACTAGAGTTGAAGTAGCTCAATAAGCTTGTACAAATAATTTTACCCTAGAGTTGAACTAGCTCTATAAGCTTGTAAAAATAATTGCACACTAGACTTGAACTCGCTCTACAAGCTAGTTCAAATAATTTTACACTAGAGTTGAACTAGCTCTATAAGTTCGTAAAAATAATTTTACACTAGAGTTGAACTAGCTCTATAGCCTAGTACAAATAATTTTACACTGGAGTGGAACTAGCTCCATAGCCTAGTACATATATTTTTACACTAGAGTTGAACTAGCTCTATAAGCTAGTTAAAATAATTTTAGCCTAGAGTTGAAGTAGCTCTATAAGCTTGTACAAATAATTTTACACTAGAGTTAAACTAGCTCTATAGCCTAGTACAATTGTTTTACACTAGAGATGAACTAGCTCTATAAGCTAGTTCAAATATTTTTACACTAGAGTTGAACTAGCTCTATAGCCTAGTACAAATAATTTTACACTAGAGTTGAACTAGCTCTATAAGCTTGTACTAATAATT
>NC_057808.1:139805115-139806447 GCF_018294505.1 Triticum aestivum
ACTAATAATTGTACAATAGAGTTGAACTAGCTCTATAAGCTAGTTCAAATAATTTTACACTAGAGTTGTACTAGCTCTATAGCCTAGTACAAATAATTTTACACTAGAGTTGAACTAGCTCTATAGCCTAGTATAATTGTTTTACACTAGAGTTGAACTAGCTCTATAAGCTAGTTCAAATAATTTTACACCAAAGTTGAACTAGCTCTATAGCCTAGTACAAATAATTTTACACTAGAGTTGAACTAGCTCTATAAGCTTGTAGAAATAATTTTACACTAGAGTTGAACTAGCTCTATAGTCTAGTACAAATAATTTTATACTAGTGTTGAACTTGCTCTGTAAGCTACTTCAAATAATTTTACACTAGAGTTGAACTAGCTCTATAAGCTAGTTCAAATAGTTTTACACTAGAGTTGAACTAGCTCTATAAGCTTGTACAAATAATTTTACACTAGAGTTGTACTAGCTCTATAGCCTAGTACAAATAATTTTACACTAGAGTTGAACTAGCTCTATAAACTAGTTCAAATAATTTTACACTACAGTTGAACTAGCTCTATAATCTAGTTCTAATAATTTTACACTAGAGTTGAACTAGCTCTATAGCCTAGTACAAACAATTTTACACTATAGTTGAACTCGCTCTATAAGCTAGTTCAAATAATTTACACTAGAGTTGAAGTAGCTCAATAAGCTTGTACAAATAATTTTACCCTAGAGTTGAACTAGCTCTATAAGCTTGTAAAAATAATTGCACACTAGACTTGAACTCGCTCTACAAGCTAGTTCAAATAATTTTACACTAGAGTTGAACTAGCTCTATAAGTTCGTAAAAATAATTCTACACTAGAGTTAAACTAGCTCTATAGCCTAGTACAAATAATTTTACACTGGAGTTGAACTAGCTCTATAGCCTAGTACATATATTTTTACACTAGAGTTGAACTAGCTCTATAAGCTAGTGAAAATAATTTTAGCCTAGAGTTGAAGTAGCTCTATAAGCTTGTACAAATAATTTTACACTAGAGTTGAACTAGCTCTATAGCCTAGTACAATTGTTTTACACTAGAGATGAACTAGCTCTATAAGCTAGTTCAAATAATTTTACACTAGAGTTGAACTAGCTCTATAAGCTTGTACTAATAATTGTACAATAGAGTTGAACTAGCTCTATAAGCTAGTTCAAATAATTTTACACTAGAGTTGTACTAGCTCTATAGCCTAGTACAAATAATTTTACACTAGAGTTGAACTAGCTCTATAGCCTAGTATAATTGTTTTACACTAGAGTTGAACTAGCTCTATAAGCTAGTTCAAATAATTTTACAC
>NC_057808.1:139808313-139809518 GCF_018294505.1 Triticum aestivum
AACTAGCTCTATAGCCTAGTACAAATAATTTTACACTAGAGTTGAACTAGCTCTATAAGCTTGGACAAATAATTGTACACTAGAGTTGAACTAGCTCTATAAGCTAGTTCAAATAATTTTACACTAGAGTTGTACTAGCTCTATAGCCTAGTACAAATAATTTTACACTAGAGTTGAACTAGCTCTATAAGCTTGTACAAATAATTTTACACTAGAGTTGAACTAACTCTATAGTCTAGTACAAATAATTTTACACTAGAGTTGAACTAGCTCGATAAGCTAGTTCAAATAATTTTACACTAGAGTTGAACCAGCTCCATAATCTGGTTCAAATAATTTTACACTAGAGTTGAACTAGCTCTATAGCCTAGTAAAAAGAATTTTACACTAGAGTTGAACTAGCTCTGTAAGCTACTTCAAATAATTTTACACTAGAGTTGAACTAGCTCTATAAGCTAGTTCAAATAATTTTACACTAGAGTTGAACTAGCTCTATAAGCTTGTACAAATAATTTTACACTAGAGTTGACCTTGCTCCATAGGCTAGTACAAATAATTTTACAGTAGAGTTGAACTAGCTCTATAATCTAGTTCAAATATTTTAACACTAGAGTTGAACTAGCTCTATAATCTAGTTCAAATAATTTTACACTAGAGTTGAACTAGCTGTATAGCCTCGTACAAATATTTTTACACTAGAGTTGAACTAGCTCTATAAGATTGTACAAATAATTTTACATTAGAGTTGAACTAGCTCTATGGCCTAGCACAAATAATTTTACACTAGACTTGAACTAGCTCTATAAGCTTGTATAAATAATTTTACACTAGAGTTGAACTAGCTATATAATCTAGTACAAATAATTTTGCACTAGAGTTGAACTAGCTCTATAAGCTACTTCAAATAATTTTAAACTAGAGTTGAACTAGCTCTATAAGCTAGTTCAAATAATTTTACACTTGAGTTAAACTAGCTTTATAAGCTTGTACAAATAATTTTATACTAGAGTTGAACTAGCTCTATAATCTAGTACAAATAATTTGACACTATAGTTGAACTAGATCTGTAAGCTACTTCAAATAATTTTACACTAGGGTTGAACTAGCTCGATAAGCTAGTTCAAATAATTTTACACTAGAGTTGAACTAGCTCTATAAGCTTGTACAAATAATTTTACACTAGAGTTGACCTTGCTCTATAGGCT
>NC_057808.1:139809987-139812345 GCF_018294505.1 Triticum aestivum
ACACTAGAGTTGAACTAGCTATATAATCTAGTACAAATAATTTTGCACTAGAGTTGAACTAGCTCTATAAGCTACTTCAAATAATTTTAAACTAGAGTTGAAATAGCTCTATAAGATAGTTCAAATAATTTTACACTTGAGTTAAACTAGCTTTATAAGCTTGTACAAATAATTTTATACTAGTGTTGAACTAGCTCTATAATCTAGTACAAATAATTTGACACTATAGTTGAACTAGATCTGTAAGCTACTTCAAATAATTTTACACTAGGGTTGAACTGGCTCGATAAGCTAGTTCAAATAATTTTACACTAGAGTTGAACTAGCTCTATAAGCTTGTACAAATAATTTTACACTAGAGTTGACCTTGCTCTATAGGCTAGTACAAATAATTTCACACTAGAGTTGAACTAGCTCTATAATCTAGTTCAAATTATTTTACACTAGAGTTGAACTAGCTCTATAGCGTAGTACAAATAATTTTACACTAGAGTTGAACTAGCTCTATGAGCTTGTACAAATAATTTTACACTAAAGTTCAACTAGCTCTATAGCCTAGTACAAATAATTTCACACTAGAGTTGAACTAGCTCTATACGCTTGTACGAATAATTTTACACTAGAGTTAAACTAGCTCTATAATCGAGTACAAATAATTTTACACTAGAGTTGAACTAGCTCTATAAGCTACTTCAAATAATTTTACACTAGAGTTGACCTAGATCTATAAGCTAGTACAAATAATTTTACACTAGAGTTGAACTAGCTCTATAAGCTTGTACAAATAATTTTACACTAGAGTTGAACTTGTTCTATAGGCTAGTACAAATAATTTTACACTAGAGTTGAAGTAGCTCTATAAGCTAGTTCAAATAATTTTACACTAGAGTTGAACTAGCTCTATAATCTAGTTCAAACAATTTTACACTAGAGTTGAACTAGCTCTATAGCGTAGTACAAATAATTTTACACTAGAGTTGAACTAGCTTTATAAGCTAGTTCAAATAATTTTATACTAGAGTTGAACTAGCTCTATAGCCTACTACAAATATTTTCACACTAGAGTTGAACTAGCTCTATAAGCTAGGTAAAATAATTTTACACTAGAGTTGAACTAGCTCTATAGCCTAGTACAAATAATTTTACACTAGAGTCGAACTAGCTCTATAGCCTAGTAAAAATAATTTTACACGAGAGTTGAACTAGCTCTATAAACTTGTAAAAATAATTTCACACTAGAGTAAAACTTGCTCTATAAGCTAGTTCAAATAATTTTACACTAGAGTTGAACTAGCTCTATAAGCTAGTTCAAATAATTTTACACTAGAGTTGAACTAGCTCTATAAGCTTGTACAAATAATTTTACACTAGAGTTGACCCGACTCTATAGGCTAGTACAAATAATTTTACACTAGACTTGAACTAGCTCTATTAGCTAGTTCAAATAATTTTACACTAGAGTGGAACTAGCTCTATAATCTAGTTCAAATAATTTTACACTACAGTCTAACTAGCTCTCTAGCCTAGTACAAAATTTTTTACACTAGAGTTGAACTAGCTCTATAAGCTTGTATAAATAATTTTACACTACAGTTGAACTAGCTCTATAGTCTAGTATAAATAATTTTACACTAGAGTTGAACTAGCTAAATAAACTACTTCAAATAATTTTACACTAGAGTTGAACTAGCTCTATAAGCTAGTTCAAATTTTTTACACTAGAGTTGAACTAGCTCTATAAGCTTGTAGAAATAATTTTACACTAGAGTTGACCTTGCTCTATAGGCTAGTAAAATAATTTTACACTAGAGTTGAACTAGCTCTATAAGCAAGTTCAAAGAATTTTACACTAGAGTTGAACTAGCTCCATAATCTAGTTCAAATAATTTTACACTACAGTTGAACTAGCTCTATAGCCTAGTAAAAATAATTTTACACTAGAGTTGAACTAGCTCTGTAAGCTACTTCAAATAATTTTACACTAGAGTTGAACTAGCTCTATAAGCTACTTCAAATAATTTTACACTAGAGTTGAACTAGCTCTATAAGCTTGTACAAATAATTTTACCCTAGAGTTGACCTTGCTCTATAGGCTAGTACAAATAATTTTACACTAGAGTTGAACTAGCTCTATAATCTAGTTCAAATATTTTAACACTAGAGTAGAACTAGCTCTATAATCTAGTTCAAATAATTTTACACTAGAGTTGAACTAGCTATATAAGATTGTACAAATAATTTTACACTAGAGTTGAACTAGCTCTATAGCCTAGTAAAAATAATTTTACACTAGAGTTGAACTAGGTCTATAGGCATGTACAAATACTTTTACCCTAGAGTTGAACTAGCTCTATAATC
>NC_057808.1:139814352-139814946 GCF_018294505.1 Triticum aestivum
TAGCTCTATAAGCTAGTTCAAATAATTTTACACTTGAGTTAAACTAGCTTTATAAGCTTGTACAAATAATTTTATACTAGAGTTGAACTAGCTCTATAATCTAGTACAAATAATTTGACACTATAGTTGAACTAGATCTGTAAGCTACTTCAAATAATTTTACACTAGGGTTGAACTAGCTCGATAAGCTAGTTCAAATAATTTTACACTAGAGTTGAACTAGCTCTATAAGCTTGTACAAATAATTTTACACTAGAGTTGACCTTGCTCTATAGGCTGGTACAAATAATTTCACACTAGAGTTGAACTAGCTCTATAAGCTAGTTAAAATAATTTTAGCCTAGAGTTTAACTAGCTCTATAGCCTAGTACAAATAATTTTACACTAGAGTTGGACTAGCTCGATAGCCTAGTACAAATAATTTTACACTAGAGTTGTACTAGGTCTATAAGCTTGTAAAAATAATTTTACACTATAGTTGAACTCGCTCTATAAGTTAGTTCAAATAATTTTACACTAGAGTTGAAGTAGCTCTATAAGCTTGTACAAATAATTTTACACTAGAGTTGAACTAGCTCTATAGCCTAGTACAAT
>NC_057808.1:139815085-139815602 GCF_018294505.1 Triticum aestivum
GTACAAATAATTTTACACTAGAGTTGAACTAGCTCTATAAGCTTGTACAAATAATTGTACACTAGTGTTGAAGTAGCTCTATAAGCTAGTTCAAATAATTTTACACTAGAGTTGTACTAGCTCTATAGCCTAGTACAAATAATTTTACACTAGAGTTGAACTAGCTCTATAAGCTTGTACAAATAATTTTACACTAGAGTTGAACTAACTCTATAGTCTAGTACAAATAATTTTACACTAGAGTTGAACTAGCTCTATAAGCTAGTTCAAATAATTTTACACTAGAGTTGAACCAGCTCCATAATCTAGTTCAAATAATTTTACACTAGAGTTGAACTAGCTCTATAGCCTAGTAAAAAGAATTTTACACTAGAGTAGAACTAGCTCTGTAAGCTACTTGAAATAATTTTACACTAGAGTTGAACTAGCTCTATAAGCTAGTTCAAATAATTTTACACTAGAGTTGAACTAGCTCTATAAGCTTGTACAAATAATTTTACACTAGAGTTGACCTTGC
>NC_057808.1:139817122-139823272 GCF_018294505.1 Triticum aestivum
TAGCTATATAGCCTAGTACAAATAATTTTACGCTAGAGTTGAACTAGTTCTATAAGCTAGTTCAAATAATTTCACCCTGGAGTTGAACTAGCTCTACAACCTAGTACAAATAATTTTACACTAGAGTTGAACTAGCTCTATAAGCTAGTTCAAATAATTTCACACTAGAGTTGAACTAGCTGTATAGCCTAGTACAAATAATTTTACACTAGAGTTGAACTAGCTCTATAGCCTAGTACAAATAATTTTACACTAGAGTTGAACTAGCTCTATAGCCTAGTACAAATAATTTTACACTAGAGTAGCACAAGCTCTATAGCCAAGTACAAAAAAATTTACACTAGAGTTGAACTAGCTCTATAGCCTAATACAAATAATTTTACACTAAAGTTGAACTAGCTCCATAGCCTAGTACAAATAATTTTACACTAGAGTTGAACTAGCTTTATAAGCTAGTTCAAATAATTTTACACTAGAATTGAACTAGCTCTATAGCCTAGTAGAAATAATTTTACACTAGAGTTGAACTAGCTCTATAGCCTAGTATAAATAATTTTACACTAGAGTTGAACTAGCTCCATAAGCTAGTTCAAATAATTTTACACTAGGGTTGAACTAGCTATCTAGCCTAGTACAAATACTTTTACACTATAGTTGAACCAGATCTATAAGCTAGTTCAAATAATTTTACACTAGAGTTGAACTAGCTCTATAAGCTAGTTGAAATTATTTTACACTAGAGTTGAACTAGCTCTATGGCCTAGTACAAATAATTTTACACTAGAGTTGAACTAGCTCTATAAGCTAGTTCAAATAAATTTACACTAGAGTTGAACTAGCTCCATAGCCTAGTACAAATAATTTTACACTAGAGTTGAAGTAGCTTTATAAGCTAATTCAAATAATTTTACACTAGAGTAGAACTAGCTCTATAGCCCAGTAGAAATAATTTTACTCTAGAGTTGAACTAGCTCTATAAGCTAGTTAAAATAATTTTATAATAGAGTTGACCTAGCTCTATAGCCTAATACAAATGATTTTCCACTAGAGTTGAACTAGTTCTATAGCCTATTACAAATGATTTTACACTAGAGTTGAACTAGCTCTATAAGCTAGTTTAAATAATTTTACACTAGAGTTGAACTAGCTCTTTAGCCTAGTACAAATAATTTTACACTAGAGTTGAACTAGCAATATAAGATAGTTAAAATAATTTTACACTAGAGATGAACTAGCTCTATAGCCTAGTACAAATAATTTTACACTAGAGTTGAGCTAGCTCTATAGCCTAGTACAAATAATTTTACACTAGAGTTGAACTAGCAATATAAGATAGTTGAAATAATTTTACACTAGAGTTGCAATAGCTCTATAGCCTAGTACAAATAATTTTACACTAGAGTTGAGCTAGCTCTATAAGCTAGTTCAAATAATTTTACACTACAGTTGAACTAGCTCTATAAGCTACTTCAAATAATTTTACACCGGAGTTGAACTAGCTCTATAAGCTAGTACAAATAATTTTACACTAGAGTTGAACTAGCTCTATAGCCTAGTACAAATAATTTTACACTAGAGTTGAACTAGCAATATAAGATAGTTGAAATAATTTTACACTAGAGTTGCAATAGCTCTATAGCCTAGCACAAATAATTTTACACTAGAGTTGAGCTAGCTCTATAACCTAGTTCAAATAATTTTACACTACAGTTGAGATAGCTCTATAAGCTAGTTCAAATAATTTTACACCGGAGTTGAACTCGCTCTATAGCCTAGTACAAATAATTTTACACTAGATTTGAACTAGCTCTATAAGCTTGTTAAAATAATTTTACACTAGAGTTGAACTAGTTCTATAAGCTAGTTCAAATAATTTCACCCTGGAGTTGAACTAGCTCTACAACCTAGTACAAATAATTTTACACTAGAGTTGAACTAGCTCTATAAGCTAGTTCAAATAATTTCACACTATAGTTGCACTAGCTGTATAGCCTAGTACAAATGATTTTACACTAGAGTTGAACTAGCTCTATAGCCTAGTACAAATAATTTTACACTAGAGTTGAACTAGCTCTATAGCCTAGTACAAATAATTTTACACTAGAGTAGCACAAGCTCTATAGCCAAGTACAAATAATTTTACACTAGAGTTGAACTAGCTCTATAGCCTAATACAAATAATTTTACACTAAAGTTGAACTAGCTCCATAGCATAGTACAAAAAATTTTACACTAGAGTTGAACTAGCTTTATAAGCTAGTTTAAATAATTTTACACTAGAGTTGAACTAGCTCTATAGCCTAGTAGAAATAATTTTACACTAGAGTTGAACTAGCTCTATAGCCTAGTATAAATAATTTTGCACTAGAGTTGAACTAGCTCCATAAGCTAGTTCAAATAATTTTACACTAGGGTTGAACTAGCTATCTAGCCTAGTACAAACACTTTTACACTATAGTTGAACCAGATCTATAAGCTAGTTCAAATAATTTTACACTAGAGTTGAACTAGCTCTATAAGCTAGTTGAAATAATTTTACACTAGAGTTGAACTAGCTCTATGGCCTAGTACAAATAATTTTACACTAGAGTTGAACTAGCTCTATAAGCTAGTACAAATAATTTTACACTAGAGTTGAACTAGCTCTATAGCCTAGTACAAATAATTTTACACTAGAGTTGAACTAGCAATATAAGATAGTTGAAATAATTTTACACTAGAGTTGCAATAGCTCTATAGCCTAGCACAAATAATTTTACACTAGAGTTGAGCTAGCTCTATAACCTAGTTCAAATAATTTTACACTACAGTTGAGATAGCTCTATAAGCTAGTTCAAATAATTTTACATCGGAGTTGAACTCGCTCTATAGCCTAGTACAAATAATTTTACACTAGAGTTGAACTAGCTCTATAAGCTTGTTAAAATAATTTTACACTAGAGTTGAGCTAGCTCTATAAGCTAGTTCAAATAATTTTACACTAGAGTTGAACTAGCTCTATAGCCTAGTACAAATAATTTTACACTAGAGTTAAACTAGCTCTATAAGCTAGTTCAAATAATTTTACACTATAGTTTTACTCGCTCTATAAGCTAGTTGAAATAATTTTACACTAGAGTTGAACTAGCTATATAGCCTAGTACAAATAATTTTACGCTAGAGTTGAACTAGTTCTATAAGCTAGTTCAAATAATTTCACCCTGGAGTTGAACTAGCTCTACAACCTAGTACAAATAATTTTACACTAGAGTTGAACTAGCTCTATAAGCTAGTTCAAATAATTTCACACTAGAGTTGAACTAGCTGTATAGCCTAGTACAAATAATTTTACACTAGAGTTGAACTAGCTCTATAGCCTAGTACAAATAATTTTACACTAGAGTTGAACTAGCTCTATAGCCTAGTACAAATAATTTTACACTAGAGTAGCACAAGCTCTATAGCCAAGTACAAAAAAATTTACACTAGAGTTGAACTAGCTCTATAGCCTAATACAAATAATTTTACACTAAAGTTGAACTAGCTCCATAGCCTAGTACAAATAATTTTACACTAGAGTTGAACTAGCTTTATAAGCTAGTTCAAATAATTTTACACTAGAGTTGAACTAGCTCTATAGCCTAGTAGAAATAATTTTACACTAGAGTTGAACTAGCTCTATAGCCTAGTATAAATAATTTTACACTAGAGTTGAACTAGCTCCATAAGCTAGTTCAAATAATTTTACACTGGGGTTGAACTAGCTATCTAGCCTAGTACAAATACTTTTACACTATAGTTGAACCAGATCTATAAGCTAGTTCAAATAATTTTACACTAGAGTTGAACTAGCTCTATAAGCTAGTTGAAATAATTTTACACTAGAGTTGAACTAGCTCTATGGCCTAGTACAAATAATTTTACACTAGAGTTGAACTAGCTCTATAAGCTAGTTCAAATAAATTTACACTAGAGTTGAACTAGCTCCATAGCCTAGTACAAATAATTTTACACTAGAGTTGAAGTAGCTTTATAAGCTAATTCAAATAATTTTACACTAGAGTTGAACTAGCTCTATAGCCTAGTAGAAATAATTTTACTCTAGAGTTGAACTAGCTCTATAAGCTAGTTAAAATAATTTTATAATAGAGTTGACCTAGCTCTATAGCCTAATACAAATGATTTTCCACTAGAGTTGAACTAGTTCTATAGCCTATTACAAATGATTTTACACTAGAGTTGAACTAGCTCTATAAGCTAGTTTAAATAATTTTACACTAGAGTTGAACTAGCTCTTTAGCCTAGTACAAATAATTTTACACTAGAGTTGAACTAGCAATATAAGATAGTTAAAATAATTTTACACTAGAGATGAACTAGCTCTATAGCCTAGTACAAATAATTTTACACTAGAGTTGAGCTAGCTCTATAGCCTAGTACAAATAATTTTACACTAGAGTTGAACTAGCAATATAAGATAGTTGAAATAATTTTACACTAGAGTTGCAATAGCTCTATAGCCTAGTACAAATAATTTTACACTAGAGTTGAGCTAGCTCTATAAGCTAGTTCAAATAATTTTACACTACAGTTGAACTAGCTCTATAAGCTACTTCAAATAATTTTACACCGGAGTTGAACTAGCTCTATAAGCTAGTACAAATAATTTTACACTAGAGTTGAACTAGCTCTATAGCCTAGTACAAATAATTTTACACTAGAGTTGAACTAGCAATATAAGATAGTTGAAATAATTTTACACTAGAGTTGCAATAGCTCTATAGCCTAGCACAAATAATTTTACACTAGAGTTGAGCTAGCTCTATAACCTAGTTCAAATAATTTTACACTACAGTTGAGATAGCTCTATAAGCTAGTTCAAATAATTTTACATCGGAGTTGAACTCGCTCTATAGCCTAGTACAAATAATTTTACACTAGAGTTGAACTAGCTCTATAAGCTTGTTAAAATAATTTTACACTAGAGTTGAGCTAGCTCTATAAGCTAGTTCAAATAATTTTACACTAGAGTTGAACTAGCTCTATAGCCTAGTACAAATAATTTTACACTAGAGTTGAACTAGTTCTATAAGCTAGTTCAAATAATTTCACCCTGGAGTTGAACTAGCTCTACAACCTAGTACAAATAATTTTACACTAGAGTTGAACTAGCTCTATAAGCTAGTTCAAATAATTTCACACTAGAGATGCACTAGCTGTATAGCCTAGTACAAATAATTTTACACTAGAGTTGAACTAGCTCTATAGCCTAGTACAAATAATTTTACACTAGAGTTGAACTAGCTCTATAGCCTAGTACAAATAATTTTACACTAGAGTAGCACAAGCTCTATATCCAAGTACAAATAATTTTACACTAGAGTTGAACTAGCTCTATAGCCTAATACAAATAATTTTAGACTAAAGTTGAACTAGCTCCATAGCCCAGTACAAATAATTTTACACTAGAGTTGAACTAGCTTTATAAGCTAGTTCAAATAATTTTACACTAGAGTTGAACTAGCTCTATAGCCAAGTAGAAATAATTTTACACTAGAGTTGAACTAGCTCTATAGCCTAGTATAAATAATTTTACACTAGAGTTGAACTAGCTCCATAAGCTAGTTCAAATAATTTTACACTAGGGTTGAACTAGCTATCTAGCCTAGTACAAATACTTTTACACTATAGGTGAACCAGATCTATAAGCTAGTTCAAATAATTTTACACTAGAGTTGAACTAGCTCTATAAGCTAGTTGAAATAATTTTAGACTAGAGTTGAACTATCTCTATGGCCTAGTACAAATAATTTTACACTAGAGTTGAACTAGCTCTATAAGCTAGTTCAAATAAATTTACACTAGAGTTGAACTAGCTCCATAGCCTAGTACAAATAATTTTACACTAGAGTTGAAGTAGCTTTATAAGCTAATTCAAATAATTTTACACTAGAGTTGAACTAGCTCTATAGCCTAGTAGAAATAATTTTACTCTAGAGTTGAACTAGCTCTATAAGCTAGTTAAAATAATTTTATAATAGAGTTGACCTAGCTCTATAGCCTAATACAAATGATTTTCCACTAGAGTTGAACTAGTTCTATAGCCTATTACAAATGATTTTACACTAGAGTTGAACTAGCTCTATAAGCTAGTTTAAATAATTTTACACT
>NC_057808.1:139823282-139824188 GCF_018294505.1 Triticum aestivum
TGAACTAGCTCTATAAGCTAGTTCAAATAATTTTACACTAGAGTTGAACTAGCTCTATTATCTAGTTCAAACAATTTTACACTAGAGTTGAACTAGCTCTATAGCGTAGTACAAATAATTTTACACTAGAGTTGAACTAGCTTTATAAGCTAGTTCAAATAATTTTATACTAGAGTTGAACTAGGTCTATAGCCTAGTACAAATAATAATTTTACACTAGAGTTGAACTAGCTCTACAGCCTAGTACAAATATTTTCACACTAGAGTTGAACTAGCTCTATAAGCTAGGTAAAATAATTTTACACTAGAGTTGAACTAGCTCTATAGCCTAGTACAAATTATTTTACACTAGAGTTGAACTAGTTCTATAGCCTAGTAAAAATAATTTTACACGAGAGTTGAACTAGCTCTATAAACTTGTAAAAATAATTTCACACTAGAGTAAAACTTGCTCTATAAGCTAGTTCAAATAATTTTACACTAGAGTTGAATTAGCTCTATAAGCTAGTTCAAATAATTTTACACTAGAGTTGAACTAGCTCTATAAGCTTGTACAAATAATTTTACACTAGAGTTGACCCGACTCTATAGGCTAGTACAAATAATTTTACACTAGACTTGAACTAGCTCTATTAGCTTGTTCAAATAATTTTACACTAGAGTGGAACTAGCTCTATAATCTAGTTCAAATAATTTTACACTACAGTTGAACTAGCTCTCTAGCCTAGTACAAAATTTTTTACACTAGAGTTGAACTAGCTCTATAAGCTTGTATAAATAATTTTACACTACAGTTGAACTAGCTCTATAGTCTAGTATAAATAATTTTACACTAGAGTTGAACTAGCTAAATAAACTACTTCAAATAATTTTACACTAGAGTTGATATAGCTCTATAAGCTAGTT
>NC_057808.1:139824667-139826378 GCF_018294505.1 Triticum aestivum
CACTAGAGTTGAACTAGCTCTATGGCCTAGTACAAATAATTTTACACTAGACTTGAACTAGTTCTATAAGCTTGTACAAATAATTTTACCCTAGAGTTGAACTAGCTATATAATCTAGTACAAATAATTTTGCACTAGAGTTGAACTAGCTCTATAAGCTACTTCAAATAATTTTAAACTAGAGTTGAACTAGCTCTATAAGCTAGTTGAAATAATTTTACACTAGAGTTAAACTAGCTTTATAAGCTTGTACAAATAATTTTACACTAGAGTTGAACTAGCTCTATAATCTAGTACAAATAATTTGACACTATAGTTGAACTAGATCTGTAAGCTACTTCAAATAATTTTACACTAGAGTTGAACTAGCTCTATAAGCTTGTACAAATAATTTTACACTAGAGTTGACCTTGCTCTATAGGCTAGTACAAATAATTTCACACTAGAGTTGAACTAGCTCTATAATCTAGTTCAAATTATTTTACACTAGAGTTGAACTAGCTCTATAGCCTTGTACAAATAATTTTACACTAGAGTTGAACTAGCTCTATGAGCTTGTACAAATAATTTTACCCTAGAGTTGAACTAGTTATATAATCTAGTACAAATAATTTTGCACTAGAGTTGAACTAGCTCTATAAGCTACTTCAAATAATTTTAAACTAGAGTTGAACTAGCTCTATAAGCTAGTTGAAATAATTTTACACTAGAGTTAAACTACCTTTATAAGCTTGTACAAATAATTTTACACTAGAGTTGAACTAGCTCTATAATCTAGTACAAATAATTTGACACTATAGTTGAACTAGATCTGTAAGCTACTTCAAATAATTTTACACTAGAGTTGAACTAGCACTATAAGCTTGTACAAATAATTTTACACTAGAGTTGACCTTGCTCTATAGGCTAGTACAAATAATTTCACACTAGAGTTGAACTAGCTCTATAATCTAGTTCAAATTATTTTACACTAGAGTTGAACTAGCTCTATAGCCTAGTACAAATAATTTTACACTAGAGTTGAACTAGCTCTATGAGCTTGTACAAATAATTTTACACTAAAGTTCAACTAGCTCTATAGCCTAGTACAAATAATTTCACACTAGAGTTGAACTAGCTCTATAAGCTTGTACGAATAATTTTACACTAGAGTTAAACTAGCTCTATAATCGAATACAAATAATTTTACACTAGAGTTGAACTAGCTCTATAAGCTAGTTCAAATAATCTTACACTAGAGTTGAACTAGCTCTATAAGCTTGTACAAATAATTTTACACTAGAGTTGACCTTGCTCTATAGGCTAGTACAAATAATTTTATAGTAGAGTTGAACTAGCTCTATAATCTAGTTCAAATATTTTAACACTAGAGTTGAACTAGCTCTATAATCTAGTTCAAATAATTTTACACTAGAGTTGAACTAGCTCTATAGTCTCGTACAAATATTTTTACACTAGAGTTGAACTAGCTCTATAAGATTGTACAAATAATTTTACACTAGAGTTGAACTAGCTCTATGGCCTAGTACAAATAATTTTACACTAGACTTGAACTAGTTCTATAAGCTTGTACAAATAATTTTACCCTAGAGTTGAACTAGCTATATAATCTAGTACAAATAATTTTGCACTAGAGTTGAACTTGCTCTATAAGCTACTTCAAATAATTTTAAACTAGAGTTGAACTAGCTCTATAAGCTAGTTGAAATAA
>NC_057808.1:139831083-139832232 GCF_018294505.1 Triticum aestivum
AATTTTACACTAGAGTTGAACTTGTTCTATAGGCTAGTACAAATAATTTTACACTAGAGTTGAACTAGCTCTATAAGCTAGTTCAAATAATTTTACACTAGAGTTGAACTAGCTCTATTATCTAGTTCAAACAATTTTACACTAGAGTTGAACTAGCTCTATGAGCTTGTACAAATAATTTTACACTAAAGTTCAACTAGCTCTATAGCCTAGTACAAATAATTTCACACTAGAGTTGAACTAGCTCTATAAGCTTGTACGAATAATTTTACAGTAGAGTTAAACTAGCTCTATAATCGAGTACAAATAATTTTACACTAGAGTTGAACTAGCTCTATAAGCTACTTCAAATAATTTTACACTAGAGTTGACCTAGCTCTATAAGCTAGTACAAATAATTTTACACTAGAGTTGAACTAGCTCTATAAGCTTGTACAAATAATTTTACACTAGAGTTGAACTTGTTCTATAGGCTAGTACAAATAATTTTACACTAGATTTGAACTAGCTTTATAAGCTAATTCAAATAATTTTATACTAGAGTTGAACTAGGTCTATAGCCTAGCACAAATAATAATTTTACACTAGAGTTGAACTAGCTCTATAGCCTAGTACAAATATTTTCACACTAGAGTTGAACTAGCTCTATAAGCTAGGTAAAATAATTTTACACTAGAGTTGAACTAGCTCTATAGCCTAGTACAAATAATTTTACACTAGAGTTGAACTAGCTCTATAGCCTAGTAAAAATAATTTTACACGAGAGTTGAACTAGCTCTATAAACATGTAAAAATAATTTCACACTAGAGTAAAACTTGCTCTATAAGCTAGTTCAAATAATTTTACACTAGAGTTGAACTAGCTCTATAAGCTAGTTCAAATAATTTTACACTAGAGTTGAACTAGCTCTATAAGCTTGTACAAATAATTTTACACTAGAGTTGACCCGACTCTATGGGCTAGTACAAATAATTTTACACTAGACTTGAACTAGCTCTATTAGCTTGTTCAAATAATTTTACACTAGAGTGGAACTAGCTCTATAATCTAGTTCAAATAATTTTACACTACAGTTGAACTAGCTCTCTAGCCTAGTACAAAATTTTTTACACTAGAGTTGAACTAGCTCTATAAGCTTGTATAAATAA
>NC_057808.1:139834068-139836256 GCF_018294505.1 Triticum aestivum
TAGGTCTATAGCCTAGTACAAATAATAATTTTACACTAGAGTTGAACTAGCTCTATAGCCTAGTACAAATATTTTCACACTAGAGTTGAACTAGCTCTATAAGCTAGGTAAAATAATTTTACACTAGAGTTGAACTAGCTCTATAGCCTAGTACAAATAATTTTACACGAGAGTTGAACTTGCTCGATAAACTTGTAAAAATAATTTCACACTACAGTAAAACTTGCTCTATAAGCTAGTTCAAATAATTTTACACTAGAGTTGAACTAGCTCTATAAGCTAGTTCAAATAATTTTACACTAGAGTTGAACTAGCTCTATAAGCTTGTACAAATAATTTTACACTAGAGTTGACCCGACTCTATAGGCTAGTACAAATAATTTTACACTAGACTTGAACTAGCTCTATTAGCTAGTTCAAATAATTTTACACTAGAGTGGAACTAGCTCTATAATCTAGTTCAAATAATTTTACACTACAGTTGATCTAGCACTCTAGCCTAGTACAAATTTTTTTACACTAGAGTTGAACTAGCTCTATAAGCTTGTATAAATACTTTTACACTAGAGTTGAACTAGCTCTATAGCCTAGTACAAATAATTTCACACTAGAGTTGAACTAGCTCTATAAGCTTGTACGAATAATTTTACAGTAGAGTTAAACTACCTCTATAATCGAGTACAAATAATTTTACACTAGAGTTGAACTAGCTCTATAAGCTACTTCAAATAATTTTACACTAGAGTTGACCTAGCTCTATAAGCTAGTACAAATAATTTTACACTAGAATTGAACTAGCTCTATAAGCTTGTACAAATAATTTTACACTAGAGTTGAACTTGTTCTATAGGCTAGTACAAATAATTTTACACTAGAGTTGAACTAGCTCTATAAGCTAGTTCAAATAATTTTACACTAGAGTTGAACTAGCTCTATTATCTAGTTCAAACAATTTTACACTAGAGTTGAACTAGCTCTATGAGCTTGTACAAATAATTTTACACTAAAGTTCAACTAGCTCTATAGCCTAGTACAAATAATTTCACACTAGAGTTGAACTAGCTCTATAAGCTTGTACGAATAATTTTACAGTAGAGTTAAACTAGCTCTATAATCGAGTACAAATAATTTTACACTAGAGTTGAACTAGCTCTATAAGCTACTTCAAATAATTTTACACTAGAGTTGACCTAGCTCTATAAGCTAGTACAAATAATTTTACACTAGAGTTGAACTAGCTCTATAAGCTTGTACAAATAATTTTACACTAGAGTTGAACTTGTTCTATAGGCTAGTACAAATAATTTTACACTAGAGTTGAACTAGCTTTATAAGCTAATTCAAATAATTTTATACTAGAGTTGAACTAGGTCTATAGCCTAGCACAAATAATAATTTTACACTAGAGTTGAACTAGCTCTATAGCCTAGTACAAATATTTTCACACTAGAGTTGAACTAGCTCTATAAGCTAGGTAAAATAATTTTACACTAGAGTTGAACTAGCTCTATAGCCTAGTACAAATAATTTTACACTAGAGTTGAACTAGCTCTATAGCCTAGTAAAAATAATTTTACACGAGAGTTGAACTAGCTCTATAAACTTGTAAAAATAATTTCACGCTAGAGTAAAACTTGCTCTATAAGCTAGTTCAAATAATTTTACACTAGAGTTGAACTAGCTCTATAAGCTAGTTCAAATAATTTTACACTAGAGTTGAACTAGCTCTATAAGCTTGTACAAATAATTTTACACTAGAGTTGACCCGACTCTATAGGCTAGTACAAATAATTTTACACTAGACTTGAACTAGCTCTATTAGCTTGTTCAAATAATTTTACACTAGAGTGGAACTAGCTCTATAATCTAGTTCAAATAATTTTACACTACAGTTGAACTAGCTCTCTAGCCTAGTACAAAAATTTTTACACTAGAGTTGAACTAGCTCTATAAGCTTGTATAAATAATTTTACACTACAGTTGAACTAGCTCTATAGTCTAGTATAAATAATTTTACACTAGAGTTGAACTAGCTAAATAAACTACTTCAAATAATTTTACACTAGAGTTGATATAGCTCTATAAGCTAGTTCAAAATTTTTACACTAGATTTGAACTAGCTCTATAAGCTTGTACAAATAATTTTACACTAGAGTTGACCTTGCTCTATAGGCTAGTAAAATAATTT
>NC_057808.1:139841232-139841776 GCF_018294505.1 Triticum aestivum
GCTCTATAGCCTAGTACAAATAATTTTACACGAGAGTTGAACTTGCTCTATAAACTTGTAAAAATAATTTCACACTACAGTAAAACTTGCTCTATAAGCTAGTTCAAATAATTTTACACTAGAGTTGAACTAGCTCTATAAGCTAGTTCAAATAATTTTACACTAGAGTTGAACTAGCTCTATAAGCTTGTACAAATAATTTTACACTAGAGTTGACCCGACTCTATAGGCTAGTACAAATAATTTTACACTAGACTTGAACTAGCTCTATTAGCTAGTTCAAATAATTTTACACTAGAGTGGAACTAGCTCTATAATCTAGTTCAAATAATTTTACACTACAGTTGAACTAGCACTCTAGCCTAGTACAAATTTTTTTACACTAGAGTTGAACTAGCTCTATAAGCTTGTATAAATACTTTTACACTAGAGTTGAACTAGCTCTATAAACTTGTAAAAATAATTTCACACTAGAGTAAAACTTGCTCTATAAGCTAGTTCAAATAATTTTACACTAGAGTTGAACTAGCTCTATAAACCTGTA
>NC_057808.1:139842992-139843519 GCF_018294505.1 Triticum aestivum
TAAGCTTGTACAAATAATTTTACACTAGAGTTGACCCGACTCTATAGGCTAGTACAAATAATTTTACACTAGACTTGAACTAGCTCTATTAGCTCGTTCAAATAATTTTACACTAGAGTGGAACTAGCTCTATAATCTAGTTCAAATAATTTTACACTACAGTTGAACTAGCTCTCTAGGCTAGTACAAAATTTTTTACACTAGAGTTGAACTAGCTCTATAGGCTTGAATAAATAATTTTACACTAGAGTTGAACTAGCTCTATAGTCTAGTATAAATAATTTTACACTAGAGTTGAACTAGCTCTATAAGCTACTTCAAATAATTTTACACTAGAGTTGAACTAGCTCTATAAGCTAGTTCAAAATTTTTACACTAGAGTTGAACTAGCTCTATAAGCTTGTACAAATAATTTTACACTAGAGTTGACCTTGCTCTATAGGCTAGTAAAATAATTTTACACTAGAGTTGACCTTGCTCTATAGGCTAGTCAAATAATTTTACACTAGAGTTGAACTAGCTCTATA
>NC_057808.1:139843826-139844833 GCF_018294505.1 Triticum aestivum
TTCAAATAATTTTACACTAGAGTTGAACTAGCTCCATAATCTAGTTCAAATAATTTTACACTAGAGTTGAACTAGCTCTGTAAGCTACTTCAAATAATTTTACACTAGAGTTGAACTAGCTCTATAAGCTAGTTCAAATAATTTTACACTAGAGTTGAACTAGCTCTATAAGCTTGTACAAATAATTTTACACTAGAGTTGACCTTGCTCTATAGCCTAGTACAAATAATTTTACACTAGAGTTGAACTAGCTCTATAATCTAGTTCAAATATTTTAACACTAGAGTAGAACTAGCTCTATAATCTAGTTCAAATAATTTTACACTAGAGTTGAACTAGCTATATAAGATTGTACAAATAATTTTACACTAGAGTTGAACTAGCTCTATAGCCTAGTACAAATAATTTTACACTAGAGTTGAACTAGGTCAATAAGCACGTACAAATAATTTTACCCTATAGTTGAACTAGCTCTATAATCTAGTACAAATAATTTTACACTAGAGTTGAACTAGCTCTATAAGCTACTTCAAATAATTTTATACTAGAGTTAAACTAGCTCTATAGCCTAGTAAAAATAATTTTACACTAGAGTTGAACTAGTTCTATAAGCTTGTACAAATAATTTTATACTACAGTTGAACTAGCTCTATAATCTAGTACAAATAATTTTACACTAGAGTTTAACTAGCTCTATAAGCTACTTCAAATAATTTTACACTAGAGTTGACTAGCTCTATAAGCAAGTTCAAATAATTTTACACTAGAGTTGAACTAGCTCTATAAGCTTGTACAAACAATTTTACACTAGAGTTGAACTAGCTCTATAGCCTAGTACAAATAATTTTACACTAGAGTTGAACTAGCTCTATAGCCTAGTACAAATAATTTTACACTAGAGTTGAACTAGCTCTATAGCCTAGTACAAATAATTGCACACTAGAGTTGAACTAGCTCTATAAGCTTGTACAAAATTTTTTGCACTAGAGTTGAACTAGCTCTGTAAG
>NC_057808.1:139844843-139846451 GCF_018294505.1 Triticum aestivum
TTGTAGAAATAATTTTACAGTAGAGTTGAACTAGCTCTATAGTCTAGTACAAATAATTTTACACTAGTGATGAACTAGCTCTGTAAGCTACTTCAAATAATTTTACACTAGAGTTGAACTAGCTCTATAAGCTAGTTCAAATAGTTTTACACTAGAGTTGAACTAGCTCTATAAGCTTGTACAAATAATTTTACACTAGAGTTGTACTAGCTCTATAGCCTAGTACAAATAATTTTACACTAGAGTTGAACTAGCTCTATAAACTAGTTCAAATAATTTTACAATACAGTTGAACTAGCTCTATAATCTAGTTCTAATAATTTTACACTAGAGTTGAACTAGCTCTATTGCCTAGTACAAACAATTTTACACTATAGTTGAACTCGCTCTATAAGCTAGTTCAAATAATTTAACTAGAGTTGAAGTACCTCAATAAGCTTGTACAAATAATTTTACCCTAGAGTTGAACTAGCTCTATAAGCTTGTAAAAATAATTTCACACTAGACTTGAACTCGCTCTACAAGCTAGTTCAAATAATTTTACACTAGAGTTAAACTAGCTCTATAGCCTAGTACAAATAATTTTACACTGGAGTTGAACTAGCTCTATAGCCTAGTACATATATTTTTACACTAGAGTTGAACTAGCTCTATAAGCTAGTTAAAATAATTTTAGCCTAGAGTTGAAGTAGCTCTATAAGCTTGTACAAATAATTTTACACTAGAGTTGAACTTGCTCTATAGCCTAGTACAATTGTTTTACACTAGAAATGAACTAGCTCTATAAGCTAGTTCAAATAATTTCACACTAGAGTTGAACTCGCTCTACAAGCTAGTTCAAATAATTTTACACTAGAGTTGAACTAGCTCTATAAGCTTGTACAAATAATTGTACACTAGAGTTGAACTAGCTCTATAAGCTTGTACAAATAATTTTACACTAGAGTTGAACTAGCTCTATAAGCTTGTAAAAATAATTTCACACTAGACTTGAACTCGCTCTACAAGCTAGTTCAAATAATTTTACACTAGAGTTGAACTAGCTCTATAGCCTAGTACAAATAATTTTACACTGGAGTTGAACTAGCTCTATAGCCTAGTACAAATAATTTTTACACTAGAGTTGAACTAGCTCTATAAGCTAGTTAAAATAATTTTAGCCTAGAGTTTAACTAGCTCTATAGCCTAGGACAAATAATTTTACACTAGAGTTGGACTAGCTCGATAGCCTAGTACAAATAATTTTACACTAGAGTTGTACTAGGTCTATAAGCTTGTAAAAATAATTTTGCACTATAGTTGAACTCGCTCTATAAGTTAGTTCAAATAATTTTACACTAGAGTTGAAGTAGCTCTATAAGCTTGTACAAATAATTTTACACTAGAGTTGAACTAGCTCTATAGCCTAGTACAATTGTTTTACACTAGAGTTGAACTAGCACTATAAGCTAGTTCAAATAATTTTACACTAGAGTTGAACTAGCTCTATAGCCTAGTACAAATAATTTTACACTAGAGTTGAACTAGCTCTATAAGCTTGGACAAATAATTGTACACTAGAGTTGAACTAGCTCTATAAGCTAGTTCAAATAATTTTACACTAGAGTT
>NC_057808.1:139851894-139852420 GCF_018294505.1 Triticum aestivum
TGCACTAGAGTTGAACTAACTCTATAGTCTAGTACAAATAATTTTACACTAGAGTTGAACTAGCTCTATAAGCTAGTTCAAATAATTTTACACTAGAGTTGAACCAGCTCCATAATCTAGTTCAAATAATTTTACACTAGAGTTGAACTAGCTCTATAGCCTAGTAAAAAGAATTTTACACTAGAGTTGAACTAGCTCTGCAAGCTACTTCAAATAATTTTACACTAGAGTTGAACTAGCTCTATAAGCTAGTTCAAATAATTTTACACTAGAGTTGAACTAGCTCTATAAGCTTGTACAAATAATTTTACACTAGAGTTGACCTTGCTCTATAAGCTAGTACAAATAATTTTACAGTAGAGTTGAACTAGCTCTATAATCTAGTTCAAATATTTTAACACTAGAGTTGAACTAGCTCTATAATCTAGTTCAAATAATTTTACACTAGAGTTGAACTAGCTCTATAGCCTCGTTCAAATATTTTTACACTAGAGTTGAACTAGCTCTATAAGATTGTACAAATAAT
>NC_057808.1:139852863-139855148 GCF_018294505.1 Triticum aestivum
AACTAGCTATATAAGATTGTACAAATAATTTTACACTAGAGTTGAACTAGCTCTATAGCCTAGTACAATTAATTTTACACTAGAGTTGAACTAGGTCTATAAGCATGTACAAATAATTTTACCCTAGAGTTGAACTAGCTCTATAATCTAGTACAAATAATTTTACACTAGAGTTGAACTAGTTCTATAAGCTACTTCAAATAATTTTACACTAGAGTTGAACTAGCTCTATAATCTAGTACAAATAATTTGACACTAGAGTTGAACTAGATCTGTAAGCTACTTCAAATAATTTTACACTACTGTTGAACTAGCTCGATAAGCTAGTTCAAATAATTTTACACTAGAGTTGAACTAGCTCTATATGCTTGTACAAATAATTTTACACTAGAGTTGACCTTGCTCTATAGGCTAGTACAAATAATTTCATACTAGAGTTGAACTATCTCTATAATCTAGTTCAAATAATTTTACACTAGAGTTGAACTAGCTCTATAGCGTAGTACAAATAATTTTACACTAGAGTTGAACTAGCTCTATAAGCTTGTACAAATAATTTTACAGTAGAGTTCAACTAGCTCTATAGCCTAGTACAAATAATTTTACACTAGAGTTGAACTAGCTCTATAAGCTTGTACGAATAATTTTACACTAGAGTTGAACTAGCTCTATAAGATTGTACAAATAATTTTACACTAGAGTTGAACTTGTTCTATAGGCTAGTACAAATAATTTTACACTAGAGTTGAACTAGCTCTATAAGCTAGTTCAAATAATTTTACACTAGAGTTGAACTAGCTCAATAATCTAGTTCAAACAATTTTACACTAGAGTTGAACTAGCTCTATAGCCTAGTACAAATAATTTTACACTAGAGTTGAACTAGCTTTATAAGCTAGTTCAAATAATTTTGTACTAGAGTTGAACTAGGTCTATAGCCTAGTACAAATAATAATTTTACACTAGAGTTGAACTAGCTCTATAGCCTAGTACAAATATTTTCACACTAGAGTTGAACTAGCTCTATAAGCTAGGTAAAATAATTTTACACTAGAGTTGAACTCGCTCTATAGCCTAGTACAAATAATTTTACACGAGAGTTGAACTTGCTCTATAAACTTGTAAAAATAATTTCACACTACAGTAAAACTTGCTCTATAAGCTAGTTCAAATAATTTTACACTAGAGTTGAACTAGCTCTATAAGCTAGTTCAAATAATTTTACACTAGAGTTGAACTAGCTCTATAAGCTTGTACAAATAATTTTACACTAGAGTTGACCCGACTCTATAGGCTAGTACAAATAATTTTACACTAGACTTGAACTAGCTCTATTAGCTAGTTCAAATAATTTTACACTAGAGTGGAACTAGCTCTATAATCTAGTTCAAATAATTTTACACTACAGTTGAACTAGCACTCTAGCCTAGTACAAATTTTTTTACACTAGAGTTGAACTAGCTCTATAAGCTTGTATAAATACTTTTACACTAGAGTTGAACTAGCTCTATAAACTTGTAAAAATAATTTCACACTAGAGTAAAACTTGCTCTATAAGCTAGTTCAAATAATTTTACACTAGAGTTGAACTAGCTCTATAAACCTGTAAAAATAATTTCACACTAGAGTAAAACTTGCTCTATAAGCTAGTTCAAATAATTTTACACTAGAGTTGAACTAGTTCTATAAGCTAGTTCAAATAGTTTTACACTAGAGTTGAACGAGCTCTATAAGCTTGTACAAATAATTTTACACTAGAGTTGACCCGACTCTATAGGCTAGTACAAATAATTTTACACTAGACTTGAACTAGCTCTATTAGCTCGTTCAAATAATTTTACACTAGAGTGGAACTAGCTCTATAATCTAGTTCAAATAATTTTACACTACAGTTGAACTAGCTCTCTAGGCTAGTACAAAAATTTTACACTAGAGTTGAACTAGCTCTATAAGCTTGAATAAATAATTTTACACTAGAGTTGAACTAGCTCTATAGTCTAGTATAAATAATTTTACACTAGAGTTGAACTAGCTCTATAAGCTACTTCAAATAATTTTACACTAGAGTTGAACTAGCTCTATAAGCTAGTTCAAAATTTTTACACTAGAGTTGAACTAGCTCTATAAGCTTGTACAAATAATTTTACACTAGAGTTGACCTTGCTCTATAGGCTAGTAAAATAATTTTACACTAGAGTTGACCTTTCTCTATAGGCTAGTCAAATAATTTTACACTAGAGTTGAACTAGCTCTATAAGCAAGTTCAAATAATTTTACACTAGAGT
>NC_057808.1:139855309-139855836 GCF_018294505.1 Triticum aestivum
TAAGCTTGTACAAATAATTTTACACTAGAGTTGACCCGACTCTATAGGCTAGTACAAATAATTTTACACTAGACTTGAACTAGCTCTATTAGCTCGTTCAAATAATTTTACACTAGAGTGGAACTAGCTCTATAATCTAGTTCAAATAATTTTACACTACAGTTGAACTAGCTCTCTAGGCTAGTACAAAATTTTTTACACTAGAGTTGAACTAGCTCTATAGGCTTGAATAAATAATTTTACACTAGAGTTGAACTAGCTCTATAGTCTAGTATAAATAATTTTACACTAGAGTTGAACTAGCTCTATAAGCTACTTCAAATAATTTTACACTAGAGTTGAACTAGCTCTATAAGCTAGTTCAAAATTTTTACACTAGAGTTGAACTAGCTCTATAAGCTTGTACAAATAATTTTACACTAGAGTTGACCTTGCTCTATAGGCTAGTAAAATAATTTTACACTAGAGTTGACCTTGCTCTATAGGCTAGTCAAATAATTTTACACTAGAGTTGAACTAGCTCTATA
>NC_057808.1:139858655-139859037 GCF_018294505.1 Triticum aestivum
GTACAAATAATTTTACACTAGAGTTGAACTAGCTCTATAATCTAGTACAAATAATTTTACACCTGACTTGAACTAGCTCTATAAGCTACTTCAAATAATTTTACACTAGAGTTGAGCTAGCTCTATAAGCTAGTTCAAATAATTTTACACTAGAGTTGAACTAGCTTTATAAGTTTGTACAAATAATTTTACACTAGAGTTGAACTAGCTCTATAAGCTACTTCAAATAATTTTACACTAGAGTTGAACAAGCTCTATAACCTAGTACAAATAACTTTACACTAGAGTTGAACTAGCTCTATAAGCTTGTACAAATAGTTTTACACTAGAGTTGACCTTGCTCTATAAGCTTGTAAAAATAATTTTACACTATAGTTGAACT
>NC_057808.1:139860134-139860763 GCF_018294505.1 Triticum aestivum
TTACACTAGAGTTGAACTAGCTCTATAGCCTAGTACAAATAATTTTACACTAGAGTTGAACTAGCTCTATAGCCTAGTACAAATAATTGCACACTAGAGTTGAACTAGCTCTATAAGCTTGTACAAAATTTTTTGCACTAGAGTTGAACTAGCTCTGTAAGCTACTTCAAATAATTTTACACTAGAGTTGAACTAGCTCTGTAAGCTACTTCAAATAATTTTACACTAGAGTTGAACTAGCTCTATAAGCTTGTACAAATAATTTTACACTAGAGTTGACCCGACTCTATAGGCTAGTACAAATAATTTTACACTAGACTTGAACTAGCTCTATTAGCTAGTTCAAATAATTTTACACTAGAGTGGAACTAGCTATATAATCTAGTTCAAATAATTTTACACTACAGTTGAACTAGCTCTCTAGGCTAGTACAAATTTTTTTACACTAGAGTTGAACTAGCTCTATAAGCTTGAATAAATAATTTTACACTAGAGTTGAACTAGCTCTATAGTCTAGTATAAATAATTTTACACTAGAGTTGAACTAGCTCTATAAGCTACTTCAAATAATTTTACACTAGAGTTGAACTAGCTCTATAAGCTAGTTCAAAATTTTTACACTAGAGTTG
>NC_057808.1:139860852-139861667 GCF_018294505.1 Triticum aestivum
GTTCAAAAATTTTACACTAGAGTTGAACTAGCTCTATAAGCTTGTACAAATAATTTTACACTAGAGTTGAACTAGCTCTATAAGCAAGTTCAAATAATTTTACACTAGAGTTGAACTAGCTCCATAATGTAGTTCAAATAATTTTACACTAGAGCTAGCTCTATAGCCTAGTAAAAATAATTTTACACTAGAGTTGAACTAGCTCTGTAAGCTACTTCAAATAATTTTACACTAGAGTTGAACTAGCTCTATAAGCTAGTTCAAATAATTTTACACTAGAGTTGAACTAGCTCTATAAGCTTGTACAAATAATTTTACACTAGAGTTAACCTTGCTCTATAGGCTAGTACAAATAATTTTACACTAGAGTTGAACTAGCTCTATAATCTAGTTCAAATATTTTAACACTAGAGTAGAACTAGCTCTATAATCTAGTTCAAATAGTTTTACACTAGAGTTGAACTAGCTATATAAGATTGTACAAATAATTTTACACTAGAGTTGAACTAGCTCTATAGCCTAGTACAAATAATTTTACACTAGAGTTGAACTAGGTCTATAAGCATGTACAAATAATTTTACCCTAGAGTTGAACTAGCTCTATAATCTAGTACAAATAATTTTACACTAGAGTTGAACTAGCTCTATAAGCTACTTCAAATAATTTTACACTAGAGTTGAACTAGCTCTATAGCCTAGTAAAAATAATTTTACACTAGAGTTGACTAGCTCTATAAGCAAGTTCAAATAATTTTACACTAGAGTTGAACTAGCTCTATAAGCTAGTACAAACAATTTTACACTAGAGTTGAACT
>NC_057808.1:139863464-139864173 GCF_018294505.1 Triticum aestivum
GAACTAGCTCGATAAGCTAGTTCAAATAATTTTACACTAGAGTTGAACTAGCTCTATAAGCTTGTACAAATAATTTTACACTAGAGTTGACCTTGCTCTATAGGCTAGTACAAATAATTTCAGACTAGAGTTGAACTAGCTCTATAATCTAGTTCAAATAATTTTACACTAGAGTTGAACTAGCTCTATAGCGTAGTACAAATAATTTTACACTAGAGTTGAACTAGCTCTATAAGCTTGTACAAATAATTTTACACTAGAGTTCAACTAGCTCTATAGCCTAGTACAAATAATTTTACACTAGAGTTGAACTAGCTCTATAAGCTTGTACGAATAATTTTACACTAGAGTTAAACTAGCTCTATATTCGAGTTCAAATAATTTTACACTAGAGTTGAACTAGCTCTATAGCCTAGTACAAATAATTTTACACTAGAGTTGAACTAGCTCTATAAACTTGTAAAAATAATTTCGCACTAGAGTAAAACTCACTCTATAAGCTAGTTAAAATAATTTTCCACTAGAGTTGAACTAGCTCTATAAGCTAGTTCAAATAATTTTACACTATATTTGAATTAGCTCTATAAGCTTGTACAAATAATTTTACACTTGAGTTGACCTTGCTCTATAGGCTCGTACAAATAATTTTACACTAGAGTTGAACTAGCTCTATAAGCTAGCTCAAATAATTTTACACTAGAATTGAACT
>NC_057808.1:139865239-139865988 GCF_018294505.1 Triticum aestivum
TTTGAATTAGCTCTATAAGCTTGTACAAATAATTTTACACTTGAGTTGACCTTGCTCTATAGGCTCGTACAAATAATTTTACACTTGAGTTGAACTAGCTCTATAGGCTAGCTCAAATAATTTTACACTAGAATTGAACTAGCTCTATAATCTACTTCAAATAATTTTACACTAGAGTTGAACTAGCTCTATAGTCTAGTACAAATAATTTTATACTAGAGTTGAACTAGCTCTCTAAGCTACTCCAAATAATTTTACACTAGAGTTGAACTAGCTCTATAGCCTAGTACAAATAATTTTACACTAGAGTTGAACTAGCTCTATAAGCTTGTACAAATAATTTTACACTAGAGTTGAACTAGCTCTGTAATCTAGTACAAATAATTTTACACTAGACTTAAACTAGCTCTATAAACTACTTCAAATAATTTTACACTAGAGTTGAACTAGCTCTATAAGCTAGTTCAAATAATTTTACAGTAGAGTTGAACTAGCTCTATAAGCTTGTACAAATAATAATTTTACACTAGAGTTGAACTAGCTCTATAAGCTTGTACAAATAATTTTACACTAGAGTTTAACTAGCTCTATAGTCTAGTACAAATAATTTTACACTTGAGTTGAACTAGCTCTGTAAGCTAGTTCAAATAATTTCACAATAGAGTTGAACTAGCTCCATAATCTAGTTCAAAAATTTTTACACTAGAGTTGAACTAGCTCTATAAGCTTGTACAAATAACAATTTTACA
>NC_057808.1:139866241-139868850 GCF_018294505.1 Triticum aestivum
CTATAGCCTAGTTCAAATAATTTTACACTAGAGTTGAACTAGCTCTATAACCTAGTACAAATAATAATTTTACACAAGAGTTGAACTACCTCTATAGCCTTGTACAAATATTTTTACACTAGAGTTGAACTAGCTCTATAAGCTAGTTAAAATAATTTTACAGTAGAGTTGAACTAGCTCTATAGCCTAGTAGAAATAATTTTACACTAGAGTTGAACTAGCTCTATAAACTTGTAAAAATAATTTCACACTAGAGTAGAACTCACTCTATAAGCTAGTTCAAATAATTTTTCACTAGAGTTGAACTAGCTCTATAAGCTAGTTCAAATAATTTTTCACTAGAGTTGAACTAGCTCTATAAGCTAGTTCAAATAATTTTTCACTAGAGTGGAACTAGCTCTATAAGCTTGTACAAATAATTTTACACTAGAGTTGACATTGCTCTATAGGCTAGTACAAATAATTTTACACTAGAATAGAACTAGCTCTATAATCTACTTCAAATAATTTTACACTAGAGTTGAACTAGCTCTATAGCCTAGTACAAATAATTTTACACTAGTGTTCAACTAGCTCTATAAGCTTGTACAAATAATTTTACACTAGAGTTGAACTAGCTCTATAGTCTAGTACAAATAATTTTACACTTGAGTTGAACTAGCTCTGTAAGCTACTTCAAATAATTTTACACTAGAGTTGAACAACCTCTAGAAGCTAGTTCAAATTTTTTTACACTAGAGTTGAACTAGCCCTATAAGCTTTTACAAACAATTTTACACAAGAGTTGACCTTGCTCTATAGGATAGTACAAATAATTTTACACTAGAGTTGAACTAGCTCTATAATTTTGTTCAAATAATTTTACACTAGAGTTGAACTAGCTCTATAATCTAGTTCAAATAATTTTACACTAGAGTTGAACTAGCTCTATAGCCTAGTACAAATAATTTTACACTGGAGTTGACCTAGCTCTATAAGCTAGTTAAAATAATTTTACACTAGAGTTGAACTAGCTCTATAGCCTAGTACAAATAATATTACACTAGAGTTGAACTAGCTCTATAAACTTGTAAAAATAATTTCACACTAGAGTAAAACTCACTCTATAAGCTAGTTCAAATAATTTTACCCTAGAGTTGAACTAGCTCTATAAGATAGTTCAAATAATTTTACACTAGAGTGGAAGTAGCTCTATAAGCTTGTACAAATAATTTTACACCAGAGTTGACATTGCTCTATAGGCTAGTTCAAATAATTTTACACTAGAGTTGAACTAGCTCTATAAGCTAGTTGAAATAATTTAGCACTAGAATTGAACTAGCTCTATAATCTACTTCAAATAATTTTACACTAGAGTTGAACTAGCTGTATAGCCTAGTACAAATAATTTTACACTAGAGTTGAACTAGCTCTATAAGCTTGTTCAAATAATTTTACACTAGAGTTGAACTAGCTCTATAGGCTAGTACAAATAATTTTACACTTGAGTTGAACTAGCTCTGTAAGCTACTTCAAATAATTTTACACTAGAGTTGAACAACCTCTAGAAGCTAGTTCAAAATTTTTTACACTAGAGTTGAACTAGCCCTATAAGCTTTTACAAACAATTTTACACAAGAGTTGACCTTGCTCTATAGGCTTGTACAAATAATTTTACACTAGAGTTGAACTAGCTCTATAAGCTTGTACAAATAATTTTACACTAGAGTTGAACTAGCTCTATAGCCTAGTACAAATAATTTTACACTAGAGTTGAACTAGCTCTATAGCCTAGTACAAATAATTTTACACTAGAGTTGAACTAGCTCTATAAACTTGTAAAAATAATTTCACACTAGAGTAAAACTCGCTCCATAAGCTGGTTCAAATAATTTTACACTACAGTTGAAGTAGCTCTATAAGTTTGTGCAAATAATGTATCACTAGAGTTGAACTAGCTCTATAAGCTAGTTCAAATAATTTTACAGTAGAGTTGAACTAGCTTTATAAGGTTGTACAAATAATTTTACACTAGAGTTGAACTAGCTCTATAGTCTAGTACAAATAATTTTACACTAGAGTTGAACTAGCTCTATAAGCTAGTTCAAATAATTTTACAGTAGAGTTGAACTAGCTCTATAAGCTTGTACAAATAATTTTACACTAGAGTTGACCTTGCTCTATAGGCTAGTATAAATAATTTTACACTAGAGTTGAACTAGCTCTATAAGCTAGTTCAAATAATTTTACACTAGAGTTGAACTAGCTCTATAAATTAGTTCAAATAATTTTACACTAGAGTTGAACTAGCTCTATAAGGTTGTACAAATAATTTTACACTAGAGTTGACCTTGCTCTACAGGCGAGTACAAATAATTTTACACTAGAGTTGAATTAGCTCTATAAGCTAGTTCAAATAATTTTACACCAGAATTGAACTAGCTCTATAATCTACTTCAAATAATTTTACACTAGAGTTGAACTAGCTCTATAACCTAGTACAAATAATTTTACACTAGAGTTGAACTAGCTCTATAAGCTTGTACAAATAATTTTACACTAGAGTTGAACTAGCTCTATAGTCTAGTATAAATAATTTTACACTAGAATTAACTAGCTCTGTAAGCTAC
>NC_057808.1:139868860-139870298 GCF_018294505.1 Triticum aestivum
CCTAGTACAAATAATATTACACTAGAGTTGAACTAGCTCTATAAACTTGTAAAAATAATTTCACACTAGAGTAAAACTCACTCTATAAGCTAGTTCAAATAATTTTACCCTAGAGTTGAACTAGCTCTATAAGATAGTTCAAATAATTTTACACTAGAGTGGAAGTAGCTCTATAAGCTTATACAAATAATTTTACACTGGAGTTGACATTGCTCTATAGGCTAGTTCAAATAATTTTACACTAGAGTTGAACTAGCTCTATAAGCTAGTTGAAATAATTTAGCACTAGAATTGAACTAGCTCTATAATCTACTTCAAATAATTTTACACTAGAGTTGAACTAGCTGTATAGCCTAGTACAAATAATTTTACACTAGAGTTGAACTAGCTCTATAAGCTTGTTCAAATAATTTTACACTAGAGTTGAACTAGCTCTATAGTCTAGTACAAATAATTTTACACTTGAGTTGAACTAGCTCTGTAAGCTACTTCAAATAATTTTACACTAGAGTTGAACTAGCTCTAGAAGCTAGTTAAAAAAATATTCACTAGAGTTGAACTAGCTCTATAAGCTTGTACAAACAATTTCACACTAGAGTTGACGTTGCTCTATAGGCTAGTACAAATAATTTTACACTAGAGTTGAACTAGCTCTATAAGCTAGTTCAAATAATTTTACACTAGAGTGGAACTAGCTCTATAATCTAGTTCAAATAATTTTACACTAGAGTCGAACTAGCTCTATAGCCTAATACAAATAATTTTACACTAGGGTTGAACTAGCTCTATAAGCTTGTACAAATAATTTTACACTAGAGTTGAACTAGCTCTATAGCCTAGTACAAATAATTTTGCACTAGAGTTGAACTAGCTCTATAAGCTTGTACAAATAATTTTACACTAGAGTTGAACTAGCTCTATAATCTAGTACAAATAATTCTACAATAGACTTGAACTAGCTCTATAAGCTACTTCAAATAATTTTACACTAGAGTTGAACTAGCTCTATAAGCTAGTTCAAATAATTTTACAGTAGAGTTGAACTAGCTCTATAAGCTTGTACAAATAATTTTACACTAGAGTTGACCTTGCTCTATAGGCTAGTACAAATAATTTTACACTAGAGTTGAACTAGCTTTGTAAGCTAGTACAAATAAATTAACACTAGAGTTGACCTAGCTCTATAAGCTAGTTAAAATAATTTTACACTAGATTTGAACTAGCTCTATAGCCTAGTGCAAATAATATTACACTAGAGTTGAACTAGCTCTATAAACTTGTAAAAATAATTTCACACTAGAGTAAAACTCACTCTATAAGCTAGTTCAAATAATTTTACACTAGAGTTGAACAAGCTCTATAAGCTAGTTCAAATAATTTTACACTAGTGGAAGTAGCTCTATAAGCTTGTACAAATAATTTTACACTAGAGTTGACA
>NC_057808.1:139870308-139871662 GCF_018294505.1 Triticum aestivum
CTATAAGCTAGTTCAAATAATTTTACACCAGAATTGAACTAGCTCTATAATCTACTTCAAATAATTTTACACTAGAGTTGAACTAGCTCTATAGCCTAGTACAAATAATTTTACACTAGAGTTGAACTAGCTCTATAAGCTTGTACAAATAATTTTACACTAGAGTTGAACTAGCTCTATAGTCTAGTATAAATAATTTTACACTAGAATTAACTAGCTCTGTAAGCTACTTCTAATAATTTAACACTAGATTTGAACTAGCTCTATAAACTAGTTCAAAAAAAATTACACTAGAGTTGAACTAGCTCTATAAGCTTCTACAAAAAAATTTACACTAGACTTGACCTTGCTGTATAGGCTAGTACAAATAATTTTACACTAGAGTTGAACTAGCTCTATAAGCTAATTCAAATAATTTTACACTAGAGTTGAACTAGCTCCATAATCTAGTTCAAATAATTTTACGCCAGAGTAGAACTAGCTCTCTAACCTAGTACAAATAATTTTACACTAGAGTTGAACTAGCTCTATAAGCTTGTACAAATAATTTTACACTAGAGTTGAACTAGCTCTATAGCCTAGTACAAACAATTTTACACTAGAGTTGAACTAACTCTATAAGATTGTACAAATAATTTTACACTAGAGTTTAACTAGCTCTATAAGCTAGTTCAAATAATTTTACAGTAGAGTTGAACTAGCTCTATAAGCTTGTACAAATAATTTTACACTAGAGTTGACCTTGCTCTATAGGCTAGTATAAATAATTTTACACTAGAGTGGAACTAGCTCTATAAGCTAGTTCAAATAATTTTACACTAGAGTTGAACTAGCTCTATAAACTAGTTCAAACAATTTTACACTAGCGTTGAACTAGCTCTATAAGCTTGTACAAATAATTTTACACTAGAGTTGACCTTGCTCTATAGGCTAGTACAAATAATTTTACACTAGAGTTGAATTAGCTCTATAAGCTAGTTCAAATAATCTTACACCAGAATTGAACTAGCTCTATAATCTACTTCAAATAATTTTACACTAGAGTTGAACTAGCTCTATAGCCTAGTACAAATAATTTTACACTAGAGTTGAACTAGCTCTATAAGCTTGTACAAATAATTTTACACTAGAGTTGAACTAGCTCTATAGTCTAGTACAAATAATTTTACACTAGAGTTTAACTAGCTCTGTAAGCTACTTCTAATAATTTTACACTAGATTTGAACTAGCTCTATAAGCTAGTTCAAAAAAAATTACACTAGAGTTGAACTAGCTCTATAAGCTTCTACAAAAAAAATTACACTAGACTTGACCTTGCTCTATAGGCTAGTACAAATAATTTTACACTAGAGTT
>NC_057808.1:139871672-139876542 GCF_018294505.1 Triticum aestivum
AGACTTGAACTAGCTCTATAAGCTAGTTCAAATAATTTTACACTAGAGTTGAACTAGCTCTATAAGCTAGTTCAAATAATTTTACAGTAGAGTTGAACTAGCTCTATAAGCTTGTACAAATAATTTTACACTAGAGTTGACCTTGCTCTATAGGCTAGTACAAATAATTTTACACTAGAGTTGAACTAGCTTTGTAAGCTAGTACAAATAAATTAACACTAGAGTTGACCTAGCTCTATAAGCTAGTTAAAATAATTTTACACTAGATTTGAACTAGCTCTATAGCCTAGTGCAAATAATATTACACTAGAGTTGAACTAGCTCTATAAACTTGTAAAAATAATTTCACACTAGAGTAAAACTCACTCTATAAGCTAGTTCAAATAATTTTACACTAGAGTTGAACAAGCTCTATAAGCTAGTTCAAATAATTTTACACTAGTGGAAGTAGCTCTATAAGCTTGTACAAATAATTTTACACTAGAGTTGACAATGCTCTATAGGCTAGTTAGAATAATTTTACACTAGAGTTGAACTAGCTCTATAAGCTAGTTCAAATAATTTTACACTAGAATTGAACTAGCTCTATAATCTATTTCAAATAATTTTACACTAGAGTTGAACTAGCTCTATAGCCTTGTACAAATATTTTTACACTAGAGTTGAACTAGCTCTATAATCTAGTTCAAATAATTTTACAGTAGAGTTGAACTAGCTCTATAGCCTAGTACAAATAATTTTACACTAGAGTTGAACTAGCTCTATAAACTTGTAAAAATAATTTCACACTAGAGTAGAACTCACTCTATAAGCTAGTTCAAATAATTTGACACTAGAGTTGAACTAGCTCTATAAGCTAGTTCAAATAATTTTTCACTAGAGTGGAACTAGCTCTATAAACTTGTAAAAATAATTTTACACTAGAGTTGACATTGCTCTATAGGCTAGTACAAATAATTTTACACTAGAATAGAACTAGCTCTATAATCTACTTCAAATAATTTTACACTAGAGTTGAACTAGCTCTATAGCCTAGTACAAATAATTTTACACTAGAGTTGAACTCGCTCTATAAGCTTGTACAAATAATTTTACACTAGAGTTGAACTAGCTCTATTGTCTAGTACAAATAATTTTACACTTGAGTTGAACTAGCTCTGTAAGCTACTTCAAATAATTTTACACTAGAGTTGAACAACCTCTAGAAGCTAGTTCAAAATTTTTTACACTAGAGTTGAACTAGCCCTATAAGCTTTTACAAACAATTTTACACCAGAGTTGACCTTGCTCTATAGGCTAGTACAAATAATTTTACAGTAGAGTTGAACTAGCTCAATAATTTAGTTCAAATAATTTTACACTAGAGTTGAACTAGCTCTATAATCTAGTTCAAATAATTTTACACTAGAGTTGAACTAGCTCTATAGCCTAGTACAAATAATTTTACACTGGAGTTGACCTAGCTCTATAAGCTAGTTAAAATAATTTTACACTAGAGTTGAACTAGCTCTATAGCCTAGTACAAATAATATTACACTAGAGTTGAACTAGCTCTATAAACTTGTAAAAATAATTTCACACTAGAGTAAAACTCACTCTATAAGCTAGTTCAAATAATTTTACCCTAGAGTTGAACTAGCTCTATAAGATAGTTCAAATAATTTTACACTAGAGTGGAAGTAGCTCTATAAGCTTGTACAAATAATTTTACACTAGAGTTGACATTGCTCTATAGGCTAGTTCAAATAATTTTACACTAGAGTTGAACTAGCTCTATAAGCTAGTTCAAATAATTTAGCACTAGAATTAAACTAGCTCTATAATTTACTTCAAATAATTTTACACTAGAGTTGAACTAGCTGTATAGCCTAGTACAAATAATTTTACACTAGAGTTGAACTAGCTCTATAAGCTTGTTCAAATAATTTTACACTAGAGTTGAACTAGCTCTATAGCCTAGTACAAATAATTTTACACTTGAGTTGAACTAGCTCTGTAAGCTACTTCAAATAATTTTACACTAGAGTTGAACTAGCTCTAGAAGCTAGTTAAAAAAAATTTCACTAGAGTTGAACTAGCTCTATAAGCTTGTACAAACAATTTCACACTAGAGTTGACGTTGCTCTATAGGCTAGTACAAATAATTTTACACTAGAGTTGAACTAGCTCTATAAGGTAGTTCAAATAATTTTACACTAGAGTGGAACTAGCTCTATAATCTAGTTCAAATAATTTTACACTAGAGTTGAACTAGCTCTATAGCCTAATACAAATAATTTTACACTAGAGTTGAACTAGCTCTATAAGCTTGTACAAATAATTTTACACTAGAGTTGAACTAGCTCTATAGCCTAGTACAAATAATTTCACACTAGAGTTGAACTAGCTCTATAAGCTTGTACAAATAATTTTACACTAGAATTGAACTAGCTCTATAATCTACTTCAAATAATTTTACACTAGAGTTGAACTAGCTCTATAGCCTAGTACAAATAATTTTACACTAGAGTTGAACTAGCTCTATAAGCTTGTACAAATAATTTTACACTAGAGTTGAACTAGCTCTATAGTCTAGTACAAATAATTTTACACTTGAGTTGAACTAGCTTTGTATGCTACTTCAAATAATTTTACACTAGAGTTGAACTAGCTCTAGAAGCTAGTTCAAAAAAAATTCACTAGACTTGAACTAGCTCTATAAGCTTATACAAATAATTTTACACTAGAGTTGAACTAGCTCTATAAGCTAGCTCAAATAATTTGACACTAGAATTGAACTAGCTCTATAATCTCCTTCAAATAATTTTACACTAGAGTTGAACTAGCACTATAGCCTAGTACAAATATATTTACACTAGAATTGAACTAGCTCTATAAGCTTGTACAAATAATTTTACACTAGAGTTGAACTAGCTCTATAGTCTAGTACAAATAATTTTACACTAGAGTTGAACTAGCTCTGTAAGCTACTTCAAATAATTTTACACTAGAGTTTAACTAACTCTATAAGCTAGTTCAAAAAAATTTACACTAGAGTTGAACTAGCTCTATAAGCTTGTACAAATAATTTTACACTAGAGTTGACCTTGCTCTATAGGCTAGTACAAATAATTTTACACTAGAGTTGAACTAGCTCTATAAGCTAGTTCAAATAATTTTACACTAGAGTTGAACTAGCTCCATAATCTAGTTCAAATAATTTTACACTTGAGTTGAACTAGCTCTGTAAGCTACTTCAAATAATTTTACACTAGAGTTGAACTAGCTCTAGAAGCTAGTTAAAAAAAATTTCACTAGAGTTGAACAAGCTCTATAAGCTTGTACAAACAATTTCACACTATAGTTGACGTTGCTCTATAGGCTAGTACAAATAATTTTACACTAGAGTTGAACTAGCTCTATAAGCTAGTTCAAATAATTTTACACTAGAGTGGAACTAGCTCTATAATCTAGTTCAAATAATTTTACCCTAGAGTTGAACTAGCTCTATAGCCTAATACAAATAATTTTACACTAGAGTTGAACTAGCTCTATAAGCTTGTACAAATAATTTTACACTAGAGTTGAACTAGCTCTATAGCCTAGTACAAATAATTATACACTAGAGTTGAACTAGCTCTATAAGCTTGTACAAATAATTTTACACTAGAGTTGAACTAGCTCTATAATCTAGTACAAATAATTCTACACTAGACTTGAACTAGCTCTATAAGCTACTTCAAATAATTTTACACTAGAGTTGAACTAGCTCTATAAGCAAGTTCAAATAATTTTACAGTAGAGTTGAACTAGCTCTATAAGCTTGTACAAGTAATTTTACACTAGAGTTGACCTTGCTCTATAGGCTAGTACAAATAATTTTACACTAGAGTTGAACTAGCTTTGTAAGCTAGTACAAATAAATTAACACTAGAGGTGACCTAGCTCTATAAGCTAGTTAAAATAATTTTACACTAGATTTGAACTAGCTCTATAGCCTAGTGCAAATAATATTACACTAGAGTTGAACTAGCTCTATAAACTTCTAAAAATAATTTCACACTAGAGTAAAACTCACTCTATAAGCTAGTTCAAATAATTTTACACTAGAGTTGAACAAGCTCTATAAGCTAGTTCAAATAATTTTACACTAGTGAAAGTAGCTCTATAAGCTTGTACAAATAATTTTACACTAGAGTTGACATTGCTCTATAGGCTAGTTAGAATAATTTTACACTAGAGTTGAACTAGCTCTATAAGCTAGTTCAAATAATTTTACACTAGAATTGAACTAGCTCTATAATCTACTTCAAATAATTTTACACTAGAGTTGAACTAGCTCTATAGCCTAGTACAAATAATTTTACACTAGAGTTGAACTAGCTCTATAAGCTTGTACAAATAATTTTACACTAGAGTTCAACTAGCACTATAGTCTAGTACAAATAATTTTACACTTGAGTTGAACTAGCTCTGTATGCTACTTCAAATAATTTTACACTAGAGTTGAACTAGCTCTAGAAGCTAGTTCAAAAAAAATTTCACTAGACTTGAACTAGCTCTATAAGCTTATACAAATAATTTTACACTAGAGTTGAACTAGCTCTATAAGCTAGCTCAAATAATTTTACACTAGAATTGAACTAGCTCTATAATCTCCTTCAAATAATTTTACACTAGAGTTGAACTAGCACTATAGCCTAGTACAAATAATTTTACACTAGAATTGAACTAGCTCTATAAGCTTGTACAAATAATTTTACACTAGAGTTGAACTAGCTCTATAGTCTAGTACAAATAATTTTACACTAGAGTTGAACTAGCTCTGTAAGCTACCTCAAATAATTTTACACTAGAGTTGAACTAACTCTATAAGCTAGTTCAAAAAAAT
>NC_057808.1:139877364-139884299 GCF_018294505.1 Triticum aestivum
CTAGCTCTATAGCCTAGTTCAAATAATTTTACACTAGAGTGTAACTAGCTCTATAACCTAGTACAAATAATAATTTTACACTAGAGTTGAACTAGCTCTATAGCCTTGTACAAATATTTCTACACTAGAGTTGAACTAGCTCTATAAGTTAGTTAAAATAATTTTATAGTAGAGTTGAACTAGCTCTATAGCCTAGTACAAATAATTTTACACTAGAGTTTAACTAGCTCTATAAACTTGTAAAAATAATTTCACACTAGAGTAGAACTCACTCTATAAGCTAGTTCAAATAATCTGACACTAGAGTTGAACTAGCTCTATAAGCTAGTTCAAATAATTTTTCACTAGAGTGGAACTAGCTCTATAAGCTTGTACAAATAATTATACACTAGAGTTGACATTGCTCTATTGGCTAGTACAAATAATTTTACACTAGAGTTGAACTAGCTCTATAAGCTAGTTCAAATAATTTTACACTAGAATAGAACTAGCTCTATAATCTACTTCAAATAATTTTACACTAGAGTTGAACTAGCTCCATAGCCTAGTACAAATAATTTTACACTAGAGTTGAACTAGCTCTATAAGCTTGTACAAATAATTTTACACTAGAGTTGAACTAGCTCTATAGTCTAATACAAATAATTTTACACTTGAGTTGAACTAGCTCTATAGCCTAATACAAATAATTTTACACTAGGGTTGAACTAGCTCTATAAGCTTGTACAAATAATTTTACACTAGAGTTGAACTAGCTCTATAATCTAGCACTACAGGAAACAGCTACTTTGCCGTCTGCCATGGCGGACGGCAAAGGCTCGAAAGGCGGACGGCAAAGACCTTTGCCATCAGCCGCGGACGGCAAAAGGCTCCGGCAAAGAAGGCTACGGTAAACAGCTGCTTTGCCGTCTGCTTCCTGGCGGCGGACGGCAAAGGCTCTTTGCCGTCCGCGGCGGACGGCAAAGAGGGCGGACGGCAATAATTGCGCTGTCAGTCCGTTAAGTGGCTAACGGCAGACCTTTGCCGTCCGCCGCAGACGGCAAAGAGCCTTTGGTCTTTGCCGTCCGCCTTATGATGTCATGTACACGTCACTAGATGGCAGGTTCTTTGCCGTCTGCCACTGATGGCAAAGTGCAGGTTCTTTGCCGTCTGCCACGGACGGCAAAGTCTTTGCCGTCTGCCACTGTAGGCAAACTGACCAAATGGGTCAGCTCCCAGGAAGCACAGTTGGCTGCCACGTGGCTTCTTTGCCGTCCGCGGCAGACGGCAAAGGCTCTTTGCCGTCGGTGGCACACGGCAAAGAGCCTGCATATTGTCTGTTTTTTCTGTTTTTTATTAAATCCCACAATTTGCAGCACATATCACATATATAAGTTTCATATCCAGCACATATCCAACACATATCTAGCACATATCACATATCACATATCCAGCACATATCACATATCACATATCCAGCACATATCACATATCACATCAGTTTCATCCATACACATTGTTCATACATAAGGAAGTTCCATCCATACACATTGTTCCATCCATATATATATTACAATGCAAAGTGTCATGAAGATAGCAAGCTAGATACAATGCAAAGTTTCATCAAAGGCACTCCATCATAGCAAGCTAGCTTCCATCAAGTGAATGAAATCTGCAAAATGGTAAATAAGAAAGTTAGAAATAGGTGACTAGAACAAGAAGAAGACTAGAACAAGAAGTATATGTCATTTATGAGCTAACTTAGGTGAAATGGATCATATATGAGCTAACTAAGTTGAAATGGGTTGTTTATGAGCTAACTTAGTTGAAATGGATCATTTATGAGCTAACTTAGTTGAAATGGGTCGTTTATGAGCTAACTAAGGTGAAGGGCATCGTTTTTGAGCTAAGTAAGGTGAAATGGGTCATTTTGGAGCTAACCTAGTTGAAATGGATCGTTTTTTAGCTAACTTAGTTGAAATGGATCGTTTTTTAGGTAACTAAGGTGAAATGGATCTTTTTTAGCTCACTTAGGTCAAATGGATCGTTTTTGAGCTAACTTAGTTGAAATGGATCGTTTTTGAGCTAACTTTGTTGAAATGGATCATTTTTGAGCTAATTTAGTTGAAATGGATCGTTTTTGAGCTAACTTAGGTGAAATGGATCATTTATGAGCTAATTTAGTTGAAATGGATCTTTTTGAGCTAACTTAGGTGAAATGGGTCATTTATGAGCTAACCTAGGTGAAATGGGTCGTTTATGAGCTAACCTAGGTGAAATGGGTCGTTTATGAGCTAACCTAGGTGAAATGGGTCGTTTATGAGTTAACCTAGGTGAAATGGGTCGTTTTTGAGCTAATTATGCAATTTTTGACATAAGTAAGCTAAGTACATATCGTTTTAGAGCTAACTTAGGTAAAATGGATGGTTTATGAGGTCAGTAAGCTTATTAAGTCATTTTGGAGGAAAAGAAGCTAACTCTAGGTCATTATGGTAAGCATATTGGAGGAAATAAAGCTAAGTCTAGGTCTTTATGCATTTGTTAAGCAAAACACTAGAGAAACTTACCGTGATCAGGGAGGTGTAGGAGCGGGCTGGCTAGTGCCGGTAGCTGGAGAAGGATCATGCGATGCGTTTCTGGAGTTAAGCTGCACCAAAGATCATTTCCAATGTCTCGTTAGCATTATGACACTCAAATGTTAAGACTAGCAAGTAATGTCCATTCAAATTAAACTCACCGTGGTCCCAGGAGCAATCACTGGCATCGGCGGAGCGGTCTGACCGGTCTTCTCGCACACAGACTGCACATTTGGTTCTTTGCCGTCTGCCACGGACGGCAAAGTCTTTGCCGTCTGCCACTGTAGGCAAACTGACCAAATGGGTCAGCTCCCAGGAAGCACAGTTGGCTGCCACGTGGCTTCTTTGCCGTCCGCGGCAGACGGCAAAGGCTCTTTGCCGTCGGTGGCACACGGCAAAGAGCCTGCATATTGTCTGTTTTTTCTGTTTTTTATTAAATCCCACAATTTGCAGCACATATCACATATATAAGTTTCATATCCAGCACATATCCAACACATATCTAGCACATATCACATATCACATATCCAGCACATATCACATATCACATATCCAGCACATATCACATATCACATCAGTTTCATCCATACACATTGTTCATACATAAGGAAGTTCCATCCATACACATTGTTCCATCCATATATATATTACAATGCAAAGTGTCATGAAGATAGCAAGCTAGATACAATGCAAAGTTTCATCAAAGGCACTCCATCATAGCAAGCTAGCTTCCATCAAGTGAATGAAATCTGCAAAATGGTAAATAAGAAAGTTAGAAATAGGTGACTAGAACAAGAAGAAGACTAGAACAAGAAGTATATGTCATTTATGAGCTAACTTAGGTGAAATGGATCATATATGAGCTAACTAAGTTGAAATGGGTTGTTTATGAGCTAACTTAGTTGAAATGGATCATTTATGAGCTAACTTAGTTGAAATGGGTCATTTATGAGCTAACTAAGGTGAAGGGCATCGTTTTTGAGCTAAGTAAGGTGAAATGGGTCATTTTGGAGCTAACCTAGTTGAAATGGATCGTTTTTGAGCTAACTTAGTTGAAATGGATCGTTTTTGAGGTAAGTAAGGTGAAATGGATCTTTTTTAGCTCACTTAGGTCAAATGGATCGTTTTTGAGCTAACTTAGTTGAAATGGATCGTTTTTGAGCTAACTTTGTTGAAATGGATCATTTTTGAGCTAATTTAGTTGAAATGGATCGTTTTTGAGCTAACTTAGGTGAAATGGATCACTTATGAGCTAATTTAGTTGAAATGGATCTTTTTGAGCTAACTTAGGTAAAATAAGTCATTTATGAGCTAACCTAGGTGAAATGGGTCGTTTATGAGCTAACCTAGGTGAAATGGGTCGTTTATGAGCTAACCTAGGTGAAATGGGTCGTTTATGAGTTAACCTAGGTGAAATGGGTCGTTTATGAGCTAATTATGCAATTTTTGACATAAGTAAGCTAAGTACATATCGTTTTAGAGCTAACTTAGGTAAAATGGATGGTTTATGAGGTCAGTAAGCTTATTAAGTCATTTTGGAGGAAAAGAAGCTAACTCTAGGTCATTATGGTAAGCATATTGGAGGAAATAAAGCTAAGTCTAGGTCTTTATGCATTTGTTAAGCAAAACACTAGAGAAACTTACCGTGATCAGGGAGGTGTAGGAGCGGGCTGGCTAGTGCCGGTAGCTGGAGAAGGATCATGCGATGCGTTTCTGGAGTTAAGCTGCACCAAAGATCATTTCCAATGTCTCGTTAGCATTATGACACTCAAATGTTAAGACTAGCAAGTAATGTCCATTCAAATTAAACTCACCGTGGTCCCAGGAGCAATCACTGGCATCGGCGGAGCGGTCTGACCGGTCTTCTCGCACATAGACTGCACATTTGGTTTTGACGACTCAGTCATACTAGTTAGTAATGAGACAAACACTACATGAATGTTTTGGCTAATCTGCAGAAGAAACTTACCACAAGGAGCTCGTACATGGCCCTTGCCTGCATGTCATTCCGTGCCCTCTCCTCCTCCATCATCTTTGTCGTCCTCTCCTCCAACTCCCGCTGCCTCTCCGCCGCCTCCGCCAGAAGTTTCTCCGTTCTATCTCTCTCACTCTGTATAGCAGCCTGCAACACCACTCACATGACCATTTGTAATCATTGATGGAAGCGCACACAATGTAATGGAGAAAGATAGCTGAGTACGTATCACTAACCTTGATGGCGAGTTGCACTGGCCGTTCACGAGGCCTTATCTCAGGAGCGGAGCTCGACTGGCGCGCCTTGATCTCTGGGAGAGTGCTAGGACAACGGATAAGTCCATCTCCAATGGCTATGGAGCCATGGGACCTCCCGCCACCAGATATCATCACCAGCTCTGGATCAATGGGACCCTGGCCCGGGTTAAAGTCCTCCCCTTTCCTCGCCTTCCCCTCATCTCTATATCTCACGAGCTTGTTGTGGGAGGAGATGTTGGTGAAGTTGTTTGCATCATCGAGGTCAGACTGAGAGAAAGCCTTGACTTTCTTGTAAGAGCCAGTGTGGGCCATGGCATACAGGTCGTACACCTCTGGCACCTTATCCGCCTTATTGTGGCGTGCCTGAAAGAGAGAAACAATGAAAATTAGTAACTAAAGGGCTCAAGCTAGCATGATGAATGAATTGCATGAATCATGAAGCAAACCACATACCCAGTTGCGCCCGAACTGATATAAGTTGGAGCTGCCTTGATGGTGTGGCACACCTTCCATTTGGGCACGTTTGTCCTTGGCCTGGTTGTGGAGGGCTAGCCATTCTTGTGAGCACCACTCATCGACCAACACCTCCAACAATCCATCCGATCCGCACACCATCTCGGAGGCGCCTAAGTTAGCAAATAGAAACTTGAGCGCTACGGCTAAGAATTACTAAATGAAGGAACTTAAGTAGAAGGCCTTAAGAATTACCTTCATGTACTGCTCCTTACTCAGGAACTTATCGCGGCACGCCGGCTTGGTCTTCTTGATACCACGCAAGGCGTAGTAGTCTCGAACAGCCTGCACCCGAGCCTCGTGCCGTAAGTTCTGGAGTAGGCGCTTGCAGACGTTCTCGATAACATTTGCGCACTCCTCCTCGTATCCCTCCTCACACCTGTAGAATGTCTGCAATCAAATGAGACAATATTGATTAGTACAATTAATAACTAGCTAGTTGAAGATTTTGAAATGTGTAAAGGAGAAATTACCCAGAACGTCCTGATCACCATGTCTGCCCTCGTGCCGCACACGACACCGTCGATAATGACATCCGGCGGGGCCGGGGCAGCCACGTAGTGCTCCCAGCTCAACCCAAGCTCTGGAAGCCGACCCTCACCAGGCAACGTGACAAACCCCGGGAAGTTTTGTCGGCAAAGAACTCCAAGGACGGAGTTGGGCCGGCGGACACTATGATGGTGGTCCCAACCCCTGCAGCATGACAAGGCCAACGCATTAGTTATTTGAAGAAACGTGAATGCAGAAGGTACAAAAATATTAAATGCACTTACGTACCTCTCCCCATCAGGGAAGATCAACCACCTCTGCTCGCGAGTCGCCGGCACGGACGGGAGCCGTGTAGCACCACGCTGGTAGACGGTGCCACCCTCCTCCTCAAGATCAGTCGGCTCCCAGCCATCATCAGCATGGCCACTCGGCTCCTCGGGCTGATCCGGCCAGGTACCCCATCCGGACGTGTGCTCCTCCGGGGTCTCGTGGGCCGAACTCTCGTGGGCCGAAGGCCAGTCGACCCGAGGCTCGTGGGCCCAAGACCCGTGGACCGGAGGCTCGTGGACCGGAGTCCGTGTAGCCTCCTCCTCGGACGAGTCCACCCTAGCAGTCACGTGCTCGGGTGAAACAACTGGGGGTGGCGGCGAGGAAGGCTCCCTAGCAGTCACCCTACCTCCTCTCCCGCGACCACGTGCCCCACCTCCTCTCTTCCTACCTCGTCCCCTGCTGGGCACCGCGGTGGACGAAGAAGGGCCCGGCGGTGTGGACATACTGTCCAGCAATGCTCGGCGAAGAGGTACGTCTGGAATCGAAGACCTCAGACCACGCGCCGAGGAAGAAGGGGCCTTGGCGCGCTCCCGACCAGCGCCCACCATCTTTCAACACCTGCCATGACAAACAGTAAACGAAATTAGTACAACATAAAAAAAAGACCGACATGAATAATAATATGTGTATCACTTAAGTGTATCATCATCAAGTACAACATTAAAAAATTTAATACCTGACACTACTAATAATCTCGATCAGTATCATCAATAAATGCATAATCATCATCATCACTATAATCAATGACGGGCTCATAGGGTTCAGTGGCATCAACATATGCAAGGCCACCTTGACGTAATCGGTCAAGCAATGACA
>NC_057808.1:139889552-139890206 GCF_018294505.1 Triticum aestivum
ATTTTACACTAGAGTTGAACTAGCTCTATAGCCTAGTTAAAATAATTTTACACTAGAGTTGAACTAGCTCTATAACCTAGTACAAATAATAATTTTACACTAGAGTTGAACTAGCTCTATAGCCTTGTACAAATATTTCTACACTAGAGTTGAACTAGCTCTATAAGCTAGTTAAAATAATTTTACAGTAGAGTTGAACTAGCTCTATAGCCTAGTACAAATAATTTTACACTAGAGTTGAACTAGCTCTATAAACTTGTAAAAATAATTTCACACTAGAGTAGAACTCACTCTATAAGCTAGTTCAAATAATCTGACACTAGAGTTGAACTAGCTCTATAAGCTAGTTCAAATAATTTTTCACTAGAGTGGAACTAGCTCTATAAGCTTGTACAAATAATTTTACACTAGAGTTGACATTGCTCTATTGGCTAGTACAAATAATTTTACACTAGAGTTGAACTAGCTCTATAAGCTAGTTCAAATAATTTTACACTAGAATAGAACTAGCTCTATAATCTACTTCAAATAATTTTACACTAGAGTTGAACTAGCTCCATAGCCTAGTACAAATAATTTTACACTAGAGTTGAACTAGCTCTATAAGCTTGTACAAATAATTTTACACTAGAGTTGAACTAGCTCTATAGTCTA
>NC_057808.1:139890216-139891568 GCF_018294505.1 Triticum aestivum
CGGGGGCGACGGGGCGGCGGCGCGCGGCGGGCGGCGGCGGCGGCGGCGGGGTGGGAGGAGAAGGGCGAGGCGAGGACGAAGTGAGTAACGGGCGGGGGGTACCTGCCGTTAGGCAAGTGCCCTCTTTGCCGTCCGCCAGCCTTTGCCGTCCGCCTTTCTGCCTCTTTGCCGTCCGCTAGCGGACGGCAAAGAGGTGGGCCGTTAGGATTTTTTCAAACGAGCGGGGGGTGGGGCCACCACACTCTTTGCCGTCCGCCAGCGGACGGCAAAGATTATTTGCCGTCCGCTGGCAGACGGCAAAGACCAGGCAGATGGCAAAGAGTGTGTTTGCCGTCAGCCTTTTCTTTGCCGTCTGTTTATGTGTAGCTGATGGCAAAGAGCTTCTTTGCCGTCAGCTAGCAGACGGCAAAGATCTGGCAGATGGCAAATTAGCTGATTCCAGTAGTGTAGTACAAATAATTTTACACTAGACTTGAACTAGCTCTATAAGCTACTTCAAATAATTTTACACTCGAGTTGAACTAGCTCTATAAGCTAGTTCAAATAATTTTACAATAGAGTTGAACTAGGTCTATAAGCTTGTACAAATAATTTTACACTAGAGTTGACCTTGCTCTATAGGCTAGTACAAATAATTTTACACTAGAGTTGAACTAGCTCTATAAGCTAGTTCAAATAATTTTACACTAGAGTTGAACTAGCTCTATAATCTAGTTCAAATAATTTTACACTAGAGTTGAACTAGCTCTATAGCCTAATACAAATAATTTTACACTAGAGTTGAACTAGCTCTATAAGCTTGTACAAATAATTTTACACTAGAGTTGAACTAGCTCTATAAGCTTGTACAAATAATTTTACACTAGAGTTGAACTAGCTCTATAGTCTAGTACAAATAATTTTACACTTGAGTTGAACTAGCTCTGTAAGCTACTTCAAATAATTTTACACTAGAGTTGAACTAGCTCTAGAAGCTAGTTCAGAAAGAAATTCACTAGAGTTGAACTAGCTCTATAAGCTTGTACAAATAATTTCACACTAGAGTTGACGTTGCTCTATAGGCTAGTACAAATAATTTTACACTAGAGTTGAACTAGCTCTATAAGCTAGTTCAAATAATTTTACACTAGAGTTGAACTAGCTCTATAATCTAGTTCAAATAATTTTACACTAGTGTTGAACTAGCTCTATAGCCTAATACAAATAATTTTACACTAGAGTTGAACTAGCTCTATAAGCTTCTACAAGTAATTTTACACTAGAGTTGAACTAGCTCTATAGCCTAGTACAAATAATTTTACACTAGAGTTGAACTAGCTCTATAAGCTTGTACAAATAATTTTACACTAGAG
>NC_057808.1:139891647-139892866 GCF_018294505.1 Triticum aestivum
CACTAGAGTTGAACTAGCTCTATAAGCTAGTTCAAATAATTTTACAGTAGAGTTGAACTAGCTCTATAAGCTTGTACAAATAATTTTACACTAGAGTTGACATTGCTCTATAGGCTAGTTAGAATAATTTTACACTAGAGTTGAACTAGCTCTATAAGCTAGTTAAAATAATTTTACAGTAGAATTGAACTAGCTCTATAATCTACTTCAAATAATTTTACACTAGAGTTGAACTAGCTCTATAGCCTAGTACAAATAATTTTACACTAGAGTTGAACTAGCTCTATAAGCTTGTACAAATAATTTTACACTAGAGTTGAACTAGCACTATAGTCTAGTACAAATAATTTTACACTTGAGTTGAACTAGCTTTGTATGCTACTTCAAATAATTTTACACTAGAGTTGAACTAGCTCTAGAAGCTAGTTCAAAAAAAAATTCACTAGACTTGAACTAGCTCTATAAGCTTATACAAATAATTTTACACTAGAGTTGAACTAGCTCTATAAGCTAGCTCAAATAATTTTACACTAGAATTGAACTAGCTCTATAATCTCCTTCAAATAATTTTACACTAGAGTTGAACTAGCACTATAGCCTAGTACAAATATATTAAACTAGAATTGAACTAGCTCTATAAGCTTGTACAAATAATTTTACACTAGAGTTGAACTAGCTCTATAGTCTAGTACAAATAATTTTACACTAGAGTTGAACTAGCTCTGTAAGCTACTTCAAATAATTTTACACTAGAGTTGAACTAACTCTATAAGCTATTTCAAAAAAATTTACACTAGAGTTGAACTAGCTCTATAAGCTTGTACAAATAATTTTACACTAGAGTTGACCTTGCTCTATAGGCTAGTACAAATAATTTTACACTAGAGTTCAACTAGCTCTATAAGCTAGTTCAAATAATTTTACACTAGAGTTGAACTAGCTCCATAATCTAGTTCAAATAATTTTACACTTTTGTTGAACTAGCTCTGTAAGCTACTTCAAATAATTTTACACTAGAGTTGAACTAACTCTAGAAGCTAGTTAAAAAAAATTTCACTAGAGTTGAACTAGCTCTATAAGCTTGTACAAACAATTTCACACTAGAGTTGACGTTGCTCTATAGGCTAGTACAAATAATTTTACACTAGAGTTGAACTAGCTCTATAAGCTAGTTCAAATAATTTTACACTAGAGTGGAACTAGCTCTATAATCTAGTTC
>NC_057808.1:139892876-139893456 GCF_018294505.1 Triticum aestivum
ACTATAGTCTAGTACAAATAATTTTACACTTGAGTTAAACTAGCTCTGTATGCTACTTCAAATAATTTTACACTAGAGTTGAACTAGCTCTAGAAGCTAGTTCAAAAAAAATTTCACTAGACTTGAACTAGCTCTATAAGCTTATACAAATAATTTTACACTAGAGTTGAACTAGCTCTATAAGCTAGCTCAAATAATTTTACACTAGAATTGAACTAGCTCTATAATCTCCTTCAAATAATTTTACACTAGAGTTGAACTAGCACTATAGCCTAGTACAAATAATTTTACACTAGAATTGAACTAGCTCTATAAGCTTGTACAAATAATTTTACACTAGAGTTGAACTAGCTCTATAGTCTAGTACAATTAATTTTACACTAGAGTTGAACTAGCTCTGTAAGCTACTTCAAATAATTTTACACTAGAGTTGAACTAACTCTATAAGCTAGTTCAAAAAAATTTACACTAGAGTTGAACTAGCTGCATAATCTAGTTCAAATAATTTGACACTAGAGTTGAACTAGCTCTATAACCTAGTACAAATAATAATTTTACACTAGAGTTGAACTAGCTCTAT
>NC_057808.1:139893466-139894153 GCF_018294505.1 Triticum aestivum
ATACAAATAATTTTACACTAGAGTTGAACTAGCTCTATAAGCTTGTACAAATAATTTTACACTAGAGTTGAACTAGCTCTATAGCCTAGTACAAATAATTTTACACTAGAGTTGAACTAGCTCTATAAGCTTGTACAAATAATTTTACACTAGAGTTGAACTAGCTCTATAATCTAGTACAAATAATTCTACACAAGACTTGAACTAGCTCTATAAGCTACTTCAAATAATTTTACACTAGAGTTAAACTAGCTCTATAAGCTAGTTCAAATAATTTTACAGTAGAGTAGAACTAGCTCTATAAGCTTGTACAAATAATTTTACACTAGAGTTGACCTTGCTCTATAGGCTAGTACAAATAATTTTACACTAGAGTTGAACTAGCTTTGTAAGCTAGTACAAATAAATAAACACTAGAGTTGACCTAGCTCTATAAGCTAGTTAAAATAATTTTACACTAGATTTGAACTAGCTCTATAGCCTAGTGCAAATAATATTACACTAGAGTTGAACTAGCTCTATAAACTTGTAAAAATAATTTCACACTAGAGTAAAACTCACTCTATAAGCTAGTTCAAATAATTTTACACTAGAGTTGAACAAGCTCTATAAGCTAGTTCAAATAATTTTACACTAGTGGAAGTAGCTCTATAAGCTTGTACAAATAATTTTACACTAGAGTTGACA
>NC_057808.1:139895746-139896238 GCF_018294505.1 Triticum aestivum
AGACTTGAACTAGCTCTATAAGCTACTTCAAATAATTTTACACTAGAGTTGAACTAGCTCTATAAGCTAGTTCAAATAATTTTACAGTAGAGTTGAACTAGCTCTATAAGCTTGTACAAATAATTTTACACTAGAGTTGACCTTGCTCTATAGGCTAGTACAAATAATTTTACACTAGAGTTGAACTAGCTTTGTAAGCTAGTACAAATAAATTAACACTAGAGTTGACCTAGCTCTATAAGCTAGTTAAAATAATTTTACACTAGATTTGAACTAGCTCTATAGCCTAGTGCAAATAATATTACACTAGAGTTGAACTAGCTCTATAAACTTGTAAAAATAATTTCACACTAGAGTAAAACTCACTCTATAAGCTAGTTCAAATAATTTTACACTAGAGTTGAACAAGCTCTATAAGCTAGTTCAAATAATTTTACACTAGTGGAAGTAGCTCTATAAGCTTGTACAAATAATTTTACACTAGAGTTGACA
>NC_057808.1:139898935-139901427 GCF_018294505.1 Triticum aestivum
CTAGAGTTGAACTAGCTCTATAAGCTAGTTCAAATAATTTTACAGTAGAGTTGAACTAGCTCTATAAGCTTGTACAAATAATTTTACACTAGAGTTGAACTAGCTCTATAATCTAGTACAAATAATTTTACACTAGACTTGAACTAGCTCTATAAGCTACTTCAAATAATTTTACACTAGAGTTGAACTAGCTCTATAAGCTAGTTCAAATAATTTTACAGTAGAGTTGAACTAGGTCTCTAAGCTTGTACAAATAATTTTACACTAGAGTTGACCTTGCTCTATAGGCTAGTACAAATAATTTTACACTAGAGTTGAACTAGCTTTATAAGCTAGTACAAATAAATTAACACTAGAGTTGAACTACTCTATAAGCTTGTACAAATAATTTTACACTAGAGTTGAACTAGCTCTATAAGCTACTTCAAATAATTTTACACTAGAGTTGAACTAGCTCTATAGCCTAGTACAAATAATATTACACTAGAGTTGAACTAGCTCTATAAGCTTGTAAAAATAATTTCACACTAGAGTAAAACTCACTCTATAAGCTAGTTCAAATAATTTTACACTAGAGTGGAAGTAGCTCTATAAGCTTGTACAAATAATTTTACACTAGAGTTGACATTGCTCTATAGGCTAGTTCAAATAATTTTACACTAGAGTTGAACTAGCTCTATAAGCTAGTTCAAATAATTTTACACTAGAGTTGAACTAGCTCTATAATCTAGTTCAAATATTTTTACACTAGAGTTGAACTATCTCTATAGCCTAATACAAATAAGTTTACACTAGAGTTGAACTAGATCTATAAGCTTCTACAAATAATTTTACACTAGAGTTGAACTAGCTCTATAATCTAGTACAAATAATTTTACACTAGACTTGAACTAGCTCTATAAGCTACTTCAAATAATTTTACACTAGAGTTGAACTAGCTCTATAGCCTAGTACAAATAATATTACACTAGAGTTGAACTAGCTCTATAAGCTTGTAAAAATAATTTCACACTAGAGTAAAACTCACTCTATAAGCTAGTTCAAATAATTTTACCCTAGAGTCGAACTAGCTCTATAAGCTAGTTCAAATAATTTTACACTAGAGTGGAAGTAGCTCTATAAGCGTGTACAAATAATTTTACACTAGAGTTGACATTGCTCTATAGGCTAGTTCAAATAATTTTACACTAGAGTTGAACTAGCTCTATAAGCTAGTTCAAATAATTTTACACTAGAGTTGAACTAGCTCTATAATCTAGTTCAAATATTTTTACACTAGAGTTGAACTAGCTCTATAGCCTAATACAAATAAGTTTACACTAGAGTTGAACTAGCTCTATAAGCTTCTACAAATAATTTTACACTAGAGTTGAACTAGCTCTATAGCCTAGTACAAATAATTTTACACTAGAGTTGAACTAGCTCTATAAGCTTTACAAATAATTTTACACTAGAGTTGAACTAGCTCTATAATCTAGTACAAATAATTTTACACTAGACTTGAACTAGGTCTATAAGCTACTTCAAATAATTTTACACTGGAGTTGAACTAGCTCTATAAGCTAGTTCAAATAATTTTACAGTAGACTTGAACTAGCTCTATAAGCTTGTACAAATAATTTTACACTAGAGTTGACCTTGCTCTATAGGCTAGTACAAATAATTTTACACTAGAGTTGAACTAGCTTTGTAAGCTAGTACAAATAAATTAACACTAGAGCTGAACTAGCTCTATAAGCTTATACAAATAATTTTACACTATAGTTGAACTAGCTCTATAATCTAGTACAAATAATCTTACACTAGACTTGAACTAGCTCTATATGCTACTTCAAATAATTTTACACGAGAGTTGAACTAGCTCTATAAGCTAGTTCAAATAATTTTATAGTAGAGTTGAACTAGCTCTATAAGCTTGTACAAATAATTTTACACTAGAGTTGACCTTGCTCTATAGGCTAGTACAAATAATTTTACACTAGAGTTGAACTAGCTCTATAAGCTAGTTCAAATAAATTAACACTAGAGTTGAACTAGCTCTATAATTTAGTTCAAATAATTTTACAGTAGAGTTGAACTAGCTCTATAGCCTAGTACAAATAATTTTACACTAGAGTTGAACTAGCTCTATAGGCTTGTACAAATAATTTTACACTAGAGTTGAACTAGCTCTATAAGCTAGTACAAATAATTTTACACTAGAGTTGAACTAGCTCTATACACTTCTGGAATCAGCTAATTTGCCATCTGCCAGCTCTTTGCCGTCTGCTAGCTGACGGAAAAGAAGCTCTTTGCCATCAGCTACCCGAAAGCAGACGGCAAAGAAAGGGCAGACGGCAAAGAAGCTCTTTGCCGTCTGCCAGCTCTTTGCCGTCGGCCAGCGGACGGCAAAGAATCTTTGCCGTCCGCTGGCGGACGGCAAAGAGTGAGGTGGCCCCCACCCCCCGCCCGTTTTTGAAAAATTTAACGGGCCACCTCCCCGCCGCCCCACC
>NC_057808.1:139901437-139901960 GCF_018294505.1 Triticum aestivum
AATTTTACACTAGAGTTGAAGTAGCTCTATAGCCTAGTCCAAATAATTTTACACTAGAGTTGAACTAGCTCTATAATCTAGTTCAAATAATTTTACACTAGTGTTGAACTAGCTCTATAGCCTAATACAAATAATTTTACACTAGAGTTGAACTAGCTCTATAAGCTTCTACAAGTAATTTTACACTAGAGTTGAACTAGCTCTATAGTCTAGTACAAATAATTTTACACTAGAGTTGAACTAGCTCTATAAGCTTGTACAAATAATTTTACACTAGAGTTGAACTAGCTCTATAATCTAGTATAAATAATTTTACACTAGACTTGAACTAGCTCTATAAGCTACTTCAAATAATTTTACACTAGAGTTGAACTAGCTCTATAAGCTAGTTCAAATAATTTTACAGTAGAGTTGAACTAGCTCTATAAGCTTGTACAACTAATTTTACACTAGAGTAGACCTTGCTCTATAGGCTAGTACAAATAATTTTACACTAGAGTTGAACTAGCTTTGTAAGCTAGTA
>NC_057808.1:139902147-139904639 GCF_018294505.1 Triticum aestivum
CTAGAGTTGAACTAGCTCTATAAGCTAGTTCAAATAATTTTACAGTAGAGTTGAACTAGCTCTATAAGCTTGTACAAATAATTTTACACTAGAGTTGAACTAGCTCTATAATCTAGTACAAATAATTTTACACTAGACTTGAACTAGCTCTATAAGCTACTTCAAATAATTTTACACTAGAGTTGAACTAGCTCTATAAGCTAGTTCAAATAATTTTACAGTAGAGTTGAACTAGGTCTCTAAGCTTGTACAAATAATTTTACACTAGAGTTGACCTTGCTCTATAGGCTAGTACAAATAATTTTACACTAGAGTTGAACTAGCTTTATAAGCTAGTACAAATAAATTAACACTAGAGTTGAACTACTCTATAAGCTTGTACAAATAATTTTACACTAGAGTTGAACTAGCTCTATAAGCTACTTCAAATAATTTTACACTAGAGTTGAACTAGCTCTATAGCCTAGTACAAATAATATTACACTAGAGTTGAACTAGCTCTATAAGCTTGTAAAAATAATTTCACACTAGAGTAAAACTCACTCTATAAGCTAGTTCAAATAATTTTACACTAGAGTGGAAGTAGCTCTATAAGCTTGTACAAATAATTTTACACTAGAGTTGACATTGCTCTATAGGCTAGTTCAAATAATTTTACACTAGAGTTGAACTAGCTCTATAAGCTAGTTCAAATAATTTTACACTAGAGTTGAACTAGCTCTATAATCTAGTTCAAATATTTTTACACTAGAGTTGAACTATCTCTATAGCCTAATACAAATAAGTTTACACTAGAGTTGAACTAGATCTATAAGCTTCTACAAATAATTTTACACTAGAGTTGAACTAGCTCTATAATCTAGTACAAATAATTTTACACTAGACTTGAACTAGCTCTATAAGCTACTTCAAATAATTTTACACTAGAGTTGAACTAGCTCTATAGCCTAGTACAAATAATATTACACTAGAGTTGAACTAGCTCTATAAGCTTGTAAAAATAATTTCACACTAGAGTAAAACTCACTCTATAAGCTAGTTCAAATAATTTTACCCTAGAGTCGAACTAGCTCTATAAGCTAGTTCAAATAATTTTACACTAGAGTGGAAGTAGCTCTATAAGCGTGTACAAATAATTTTACACTAGAGTTGACATTGCTCTATAGGCTAGTTCAAATAATTTTACACTAGAGTTGAACTAGCTCTATAAGCTAGTTCAAATAATTTTACACTAGAGTTGAACTAGCTCTATAATCTAGTTCAAATATTTTTACACTAGAGTTGAACTAGCTCTATAGCCTAATACAAATAAGTTTACACTAGAGTTGAACTAGCTCTATAAGCTTCTACAAATAATTTTACACTAGAGTTGAACTAGCTCTATAGCCTAGTACAAATAATTTTACACTAGAGTTGAACTAGCTCTATAAGCTTTACAAATAATTTTACACTAGAGTTGAACTAGCTCTATAATCTAGTACAAATAATTTTACACTAGACTTGAACTAGGTCTATAAGCTACTTCAAATAATTTTACACTGGAGTTGAACTAGCTCTATAAGCTAGTTCAAATAATTTTACAGTAGACTTGAACTAGCTCTATAAGCTTGTACAAATAATTTTACACTAGAGTTGACCTTGCTCTATAGGCTAGTACAAATAATTTTACACTAGAGTTGAACTAGCTTTGTAAGCTAGTACAAATAAATTAACACTAGAGCTGAACTAGCTCTATAAGCTTATACAAATAATTTTACACTATAGTTGAACTAGCTCTATAATCTAGTACAAATAATCTTACACTAGACTTGAACTAGCTCTATATGCTACTTCAAATAATTTTACACGAGAGTTGAACTAGCTCTATAAGCTAGTTCAAATAATTTTATAGTAGAGTTGAACTAGCTCTATAAGCTTGTACAAATAATTTTACACTAGAGTTGACCTTGCTCTATAGGCTAGTACAAATAATTTTACACTAGAGTTGAACTAGCTCTATAAGCTAGTTCAAATAAATTAACACTAGAGTTGAACTAGCTCTATAATTTAGTTCAAATAATTTTACAGTAGAGTTGAACTAGCTCTATAGCCTAGTACAAATAATTTTACACTAGAGTTGAACTAGCTCTATAGGCTTGTACAAATAATTTTACACTAGAGTTGAACTAGCTCTATAAGCTAGTACAAATAATTTTACACTAGAGTTGAACTAGCTCTATACACTTCTGGAATCAGCTAATTTGCCATCTGCCAGCTCTTTGCCGTCTGCTAGCTGACGGAAAAGAAGCTCTTTGCCATCAGCTACCCGAAAGCAGACGGCAAAGAAAGGGCAGACGGCAAAGAAGCTCTTTGCCGTCTGCCAGCTCTTTGCCGTCGGCCAGCGGACGGCAAAGAATCTTTGCCGTCCGCTGGCGGACGGCAAAGAGTGAGGTGGCCCCCACCCCCCGCCCGTTTTTGAAAAATTTAACGGGCCACCTCCCCGCCGCCCCACC
>NC_057808.1:139906816-139913549 GCF_018294505.1 Triticum aestivum
GCCTTCAATGAAATGTTGGAGTCTTCAAAACGTCCGCTCCATGAGCACACTGAGCTTTGTCAGTTGGATGCCATCTCACAAGTAATGGCTCTGAAGGCTCAGTTCAACTTGGGCAGAGAATGCTACGATGCAATGATGACAGTATTTGGACGCTTTCTACCCAAAGGCCATGTAATGCCTGCAAACCTGTACCAGTCGGACAAAATCCTCCGTGCACTGAAGATGCCCTATGATAAGATACATGCCTGTGAGAAAGGATGTGTCTTGTTTAGGCTTGACTATGCGGACTTGAACTGTTGTCCCATTTGCAAGTCTTCCAGGTATGTTGTGGTAGACAACGGTATGGGTGAGAAGACACAGACCAAAATCCCCGTTAGTGTTCTTCGGTATATGCCAATCGTACCAAGACTTCAACGTCTTTTCATGGTCGAAGACACGGCCAGACAGATGACATGGCACAAAACGGGAAAAAGAACCGAACTAGATGCAGATGGGAATCTAATGATTGTACACACATCGGATGGTGTTGCGTGGAAAAAGTTTCATGAATTACATGGTGACAAAGCGGTAGATCCGAGGCATCCTCGAGTCGGCATCAGCACGGATGGGTTCAGTGTGTTTGGTATGACGGCAGCCCAATACAATTGTTGGCCCGTATTTGTCTTTCCACTCAATCTCCCCCCCGGACAGATTATGCAAAGAAAGAACATTTTCCTGACGTTGATAATTCCAGGGCCCAACTATCCGGGGAAAAATATGAATGTGTACATGCAACCGCTTAAGGACGAATTGCAAGAAGCCTGGGATAATGGGTTAAAGACATACGATGCCTATAGCAAACGGAACTTCATAATGCGTGTCTGGTACATGTACTCGACGCATGACTTGCCGGCGTATGCGCTATTCGTTGGCTGGTGTGTGCATGGAAGGTTCCCGTGCCCCACATACAAGGGAGCTCTTGAGTTTCGTTGGCTTTAGGACAGTCGCAAGTTTTCTTGCTTCGAGATGCATAGAGAGTTCCTGAATCCTCGCCATAAGTTCAGGAAAGACAAGAAGAACTTCATCAGAGGTAGAGTTGTCAAAAACTCTGCACCAAATGCATTGACAGGCCAACAGACCCTGGATCAGTTAAACGCTCTCGAGCCAGATCCCGAGCGTCCAGGGTACTTCAAGGGGTATAATTCTAAGCACGCCTGGACTCACAAAACATGCTTATGGGATCTGCCTTACTTCAAAGACCTCCTTTGCCCACACAACATCGACGTGATGCACACTGAGAAGAATATTGCCGAGGCACTTTTTGGTACATTGTTCGGCATAGATGGGAAGTCAAAGGATAATACTAAGGCTAGAGTCGATCTGGAGGCGCTATGTGATAGGCCGTTACAAAACATGAAAGAACCGAAAGGAAAGCAGAACTGGACGAAGCCAAAGGCATGGTTCAATCTTGGAAGGCCGGCTATGAGGGAAATTATCTTGTGGGTGAAAATGCAGTTGATGTTCCCCGATGGGTATGCAGCGAATCTACAGAGGGGAGCCAGTCTTGATAAATTGAAGATATTTGGTCTCAAGAGTCATGATTGGCACATATGGATTGAGTGGGTAATGCCGGTGATGTTGCGTGGCTTCATCCCTGAGGATGAATGGCTAGTACTGGCAGAACTCAGCTATTTCTTCCGTGTTCTTTGTGCGAAAGAACTATCGCCTGGCGTGCTACAAGAAATGGAAGAGTTGGCGCCGGAGTTGATCTGCAAGTTAGAGAAGATCTTTCCACCGGGCTTCTTTAATCCAATGCAACATTTGATTTTGCATCTCCCGACCGAGGCAAGATTGGGGGGCCCGTGCAAAATCGTTGGTGCTACCCAACTGAGAGGATGCAGAAGACGCTTCGACAAAAATGTAAAAATAAACGTAGAATTGAAGCATCGATGGCTGAGGCATTCATCACTGAGGAGGCGGCAAACTTCGTGACAGCACACTACGAAGCCAAAAATCGTCATTTGCATAATCCGAAGCCTCGGTACAATGCTGACGACCCTAAAAAGGGTGGATCCAACCTCAGCCTATTCAAAGGGAATCTCGCACCAGCCAGTGTTTCAAATCCAGTATCTTTGGATAACGAACAATGGCGGACCATTTCGTTGTATATCTTCAACAACCTGATAGAAGTGCGACCGTACATCGAGTAAGTTCTCGGTACATAGTTTCGCAACTTCTATTTCCTTTGAACTGCTCTTATTCCTGGATATTTCATACAGTCGATACGTCGCCTTATTCTCGTATGGAGCGGTGATCCAAAAGGATTCTGTCGAAGAGTATGAGCTTCTCGCAAAGCAAGGTGGCGGCTATCCCGGTTTCATCTCTTGGTTCAAACAAACGGTAATTTCTATTAGACTTGTAGGCTAATTTGTAGGCGGCTATCCCGGTTTCATTCGCTAATTTGTGCGTAATGCAACAATCCTTTCATATTAAACTTGTAGGCTAATTCAGAGTCTATGGACGCCGAATTGAGACAAGTCGCTAATGGTTTTGACTATAAGGTCTGTTCATTTGACAAATACGACATCAACGGGTATCGCTTTCGTACCTATGGCAAAGAGCTATCTATGGCCGACCGAAAGTCTACAAATTGTTGTGTATCTGCTATCGGCGAAGGAGGTACCCAGTATTATGGGAGAGTTGAAGCAATTTATGAACTTCTATTCTATGGTGAAAACCCACCGAATGTCGTAGTCTTCAAATGTTATTGGTTTCAGCCGAAGGAGACTAGAAGAACTCATGAACATATAGGGCTAGTTGAAATCAACCAAAGCACCCATTTAGATGTTCCTGATGTCTATATTACGGCTCAACAGGCGACCCAAGTATTCTATCTACCGTGGGCCTGCCAAACTAATCCAAATCTGAAAGGTTGGGAAGTCGTTTATGAAGTGCCGCCACGTGCTAGACTATCTCCCCCAAAGGAAGAGGATTATGAACCTCACATTAACCCAGACACATATGAAGGAGAATTCTTCCAAGAGACACGTCTTTCCAAAAAGCGTTTCAAGAACCGTTATACTTCACCCCAAAACATTGAAGTAGACAGTGACAGTGAATCCGACATCACCCTAGAGGAGGAACAAGAAGAGCCGGAACAAGAAGAGGTTACTGCTGCGGATGACCTGTCATTGCTTGACCGATTACGTCAAGGTGGCCTTGCACATGTTGATGCCACTAAACCCTATGAGCCCGTCATTGATTATAGTGATGATGATGATTATGCATTTATTGATGATACTGATCGAGATTATTAGTAGTGTCAGGTATTAAATTTTTTAATGTTGTACATGATGATGATACACTTAAGTGATACACATATTATTATTCATGTCGGTCTTTTTTTATGTTATACTAATTTCGTTTACTGTTTGTCATGGCAGGTGTTGAAAGATGGTGGGCGCTGGTCGGGAGCGCGCCAAGGCCCCTTCTTCCTCGGCGCGTCGTCTGAGGTCTTCGATTCCAGACGTACCTCTTCGCCGAGCATGGCCAGGAGGTCCCATGGCTCCATAGCCATTGGAGATGGACTTATCCGTTGTCCTAGCACTCTCCCGGAGATCAGAGATCAAGGCGCGCCAGTCGAGCTCCGCTCCTGAGATAAGGCCTCGTGAACGGCCAGTGCAACTCGCCATGAAGGTTAGTGATACGTACTCAGTTATCTTTCTCCATTACATTGTGTGCGCTTCCATCAATGATTACAAATGGTCATGTGAGTGGTGTTGCAGGCTGCTATACAGACTGAGAGAGATAGAACGGAGAAACTTCTGGCGGAGGCGGCGGAGAGGCAGCGGGAGATGGAGGAGAGGACGAGAAAGATGATGGAGGAGGAGAGGGCACGGAATGACATGCAGGCAAGGGCCATGTACGAGCTCCTTGTGGTAAGTTTCTTCTGCAGATTACTTGCTAGTCTTAACATTTGAGTCTCATTACTAACTAGTATGACTCTGTTCTGAAAACCAAATGTGCAGTCTGTGTGCGAGAAGTCCGGTCAGCCCGCTCCGCCGATGCCAGTGATTGCTCCTGGGAGCACGGTGAGTTTAGTTTGAATGGACATTACTTGGTAGTCTTAACATTTGAGTGTCGTAATGCTAACGAGACATTGGAAATGATCTTTGGTGTAGCTTAACTCCAGAAACGCATCGCACGATCCTTCTCCAGGTAGCGGCACTAGCCACCCCGCTCCTACACCTCCCTGATCACGGTAAGTTTCTCTAGTGTTTTGCTTAACAAATGCATAAAGACCTAGACTTAGCTTTATTTCCTCCGATATGCTTACCATAATGACCTAGAGTTAGCTTATTTTCCTCCAAAATGACCCATTTTACCTAGGTTAGCTTATAAATGATGCAGTTCATCCAAGTTAGCTCAAAAATGACCCATTTTACCTACATTAGCTCCTAAATGATCCATTTTACCTACGTTAGCTTTAAAATGGCCCATTTCACCTAGGTTAACTCCAAAATGACCCATCTTACCTAGGTTATCTCATAAACGATCCATTTCAACTAATTTAGCTCATAAACGATCCATTTGACCTAAGTGAGCTACAAAACAATCCATTTCACCTAAATTAGCTCTTAAATGATCCATTTCACCTAAGTTAGCTCAAAAAGATCCATTTCAACTAAATTAGCTCATAAATGATCCATTTCACCTAAGTTAGCTCAAAAACGATCCATTTCAACTAAATTAGCTCAAAAATGATCCATTTCAACCAAGTTAGCTCAAAAACGATCCATTTCAACTAAGTTAGCTCAAAAACGATCCATTTGACCTAAGTGAGCTAAAAAACGATCCATTTCACCTTAGTTACCTCAAAAACGATCCATTTCAACTAAGTTAGCTCAAAAACGATCCATTTCAACTAGGTTAGCTCCAAAATGACCCATTTCATCTTACTTAGCTAAAAAACGATGCCCTTCACCTTAGTTAGCTCATAAACGACCCATTTCAACTAAGTTAGCTCATAAATGATCCATTTCAACTAAGTTAGCTCATAAACAACCCATTTCAACTTAGTTAGCTCATATATGATCCATTTCACCTAAGTTAGCTCATAAATGACATATACTTCTTGTTCTAGTCTTCTTCTTGTTCTAGTCACCTATTTCTAACTTTCTTATTTACCATTTTGCAGATTTCATTCACTTGATGGAAGCTAGCTTGCTATGATGGAGTGCTTGCTTTTCCTTTGATGAAACTTTGCATTGTATCTAGCTTGCTATCTTCATGACACTTTGCATTGTAATATATATATGGATGGAACAATGTGTATGGATGGAACTTCCTTATGTATGAACAATGTGTATGGATGAAATTGATGTGATATGTGATATGAAACTTATGTGCTAGATATGTGTTGGATATGTGCTGGATATGAAACTTATATATGTGATATGTGCTGCAAATTGTGGGATTTAATAAAAAACAGAAAAAACAGACAATATGCAGGCTCTTTGCCGTCTGCCACCGACGGCAAAGAGCTCTTTGCCGTCTGCCGCGGACGGCAAAGAAGCCACGTGGCAGCCAACTGTGCTTCCTGGGAGCTGACCCACTTGGTCAGTTTGCCTACAGTGGCAGACGGCAAAGACTTTGCCGTCCGTGGCAGATGGCAAAGAACCTGCACTTTGCCATCAGGGGCAGACGGCAGAGAACCTGCCATCTAGTGACGTGTAGATGACATCATAAGGCGGACGGCAAAGACCAAAGGCTCTTTGCCGTCTGCGGCGGACGGCAAAGGTCTGCCGTTAGCCACTTAACGGACTGACAGCGCAAATATTGCCGTCCGCCCTCTTTGCCGTCTGCCGCGGATGGCAAAGAGCCTTTGCCGTCCGCCGCCAGGAAGCAGACGGCAAAGCAGCTGTTTACCGTAGCCTTCTTTGCCGGAGCCTTTTGCCGTCCGCGGCTGACGGCAAAGGTCTTTGCCGTCCGCCTTTCGAGCCTTTGCCGTCCGCCATGGCAGACGGCAAAGTAGCTGTTTCCTGTAGTGATAGGCTTGTACAAATAATTTTACACTAGAGTTGAACTAGCTCTATAATCGAGTACAAATAATTTTATTCTAGAGTGGAACTAGCTCTATAAGCTACTTCAAATAATTTTACACTAGAGTTGACCTAACTCTATAAGCTAGTTAAAATAATTTTACACTAGAGTTGAACTAGCCCTATAAACTTGTACAAATAATTTTACACTAGAGTTGAACTTGCTCTATAGGCTTGTACAAACAATTTCACACTAGAGTTGACGTTGCTCTATAGGCTAGTTCAAATAATTTTACACTAGAGTTGAACTAGCTCTATAATCTAGTTCAAATAATTTTACACTAGAGTCGAACTAGCTCTATAGCCTAATACAAATAATTTTACACTAGAGTTGAACTAGCTCTATAAGCTTGTACAAATAATTTTACACTAGAGTTGAACTAGCTCTATAATCTAGTACAAATAATTTTACACTAGACTTGAACTAGCTCTATAAGCTACTTCAAATAATTTTACACTAGAGTTGAACTAGCTCTATAAGCTAGTTCAAATAATTTTACAGTAGAGTTGAACTAGGTCTATAAGCTTGTACAAATAATTTTACACTAGAGTTGACCTTGCTCTATAGGCTAGTACAAATAATTTTACACTAGAGTTGAACTAGCTTTATAAGGTAGTACAAATAAATTAACACTAGAGTTGAACTAGCTCTA
>NC_057808.1:139915651-139916189 GCF_018294505.1 Triticum aestivum
CTTCAAATAATTTTACACTAGAGTTGAACTAGCTCTAGAAGGTAGTTCAAAATTTTTTACACTAGAGTTGAACTAGCTCTATAAGCTTGTACAAATAATTTTACGCTAGAGTTGACCTTGCTCTATAGGCTAGTACAAATAATTTTACACTAGAGTTGAACTAGCTCTATAAGCTAGTTCAAATAATTTTACACTAGAGTTGAACTAGCTCTATAATCTAGTTCAAATAATTTTACACTAGAGTTGAACTAGCTCTATAATCTAGTACAAATAATTTTACACTAGACTTGAACTAGCTCTATAATCTACTTCAAATAATTTTACACTAGAGTTGAACTAGCTCTATAAGCTAGTTCAAATAATTTTACAGTAGAGTTGAACTAGCTCAATAAGCTTGTACAAATAATTTTACACTAGAGTTGACCTTGCTCTATAGCCTAGTACAAATAATTTTACCCTAGAGTTGAACTAGCTCTATAAGCTTGTACAAATAAATATACACTAGAGTTGAACTAGCTCTATAGCCTAGTACAAATAA
>NC_057808.1:139916989-139917195 GCF_018294505.1 Triticum aestivum
TTGCTCTATAGGCTAGTACAAATAATTTTACACTAGAGTTGAACTAGCTCTATAAGCTAGTTCAAATAAATTAACACTAGAGTTGAACTAGCTCTATAATTTAGTTCAAATAATTTTACACTAGAGTTGAACTAGCTCTATAGCCTAGTACAAATAATTTTACACTAGAGTTGAACTAGCTCTATAAGCTTGTACAAATAATTTTA
>NC_057808.1:139917661-139918202 GCF_018294505.1 Triticum aestivum
CTAGCTCTATAGCCTAGTACAAATAATTTTACACTAGAGTTGAACTAGCTCTATAGGCTTGTACAAATAATTTTACACTAGAGTTGAACTAGCTCAATAATCGAGTACCAATAATTTTACACTAGAGTTCAACTAGCTCTATAAGCTACTTCAAATAATTTTACACTAGAGTTGACCTAGCTCTATAAGCTAGTTAAAATTATTTTACACTAGAGTTAAACTAGCTCTATAAACTTGTACAAATAATTTTACACTAGAGTTGAACTTGCTCTATAGGCTAGTACAAATAATTTTACACTAGAGTTGAACTAGCTCTATAAGCTAGTTCAAATAATTTTACACTAGAGTTGAACTAGCTCTATAATCTAGTTCAAATAATTTTACTCTAGAGGTTAACTAGCTCTATAGGCTAGTACAAATAATTTTACACTAGAGTTGAACTAGCTTTATAAGCTAGTTCAAATAATTTTACACTAGAGTTGAAATAGGTCTATAGCCTAGTACAAATAATAATTTTACACTAGAGTTGAACTAGCTCTAT
>NC_057808.1:139918212-139918977 GCF_018294505.1 Triticum aestivum
ACAAATATTTTTACACTAGAGTTGAACTAGCTCTATAGGCTTGTACAAATAATTTTACACTAGAGTTGAACTTGCTCTATAGGCTAGTACAAATAATTTTACACTAGAGTTGAACTAGCTCTATAAGCTAGTTCAAATAATTTTAGACTAGAGTTGAACTAGCTCTACAATCTAGTTTAAATAATTTTACATTAGAGTTGAACTAGCTCTATACCCTAGTACAAATAATTTTACACTAGAGTTGAACTAGCTCTATAAGCTTGTACAAATAATTTTACACTAGAGTTGAACTAGCTCTATAGTCTAGTACAAATAATTTTACACTTGAGTTGAACTAGCTCTGTAAGCTACTTCAAATAATTTTACAATAGAGGTGAACTAGCTCTAGAAGCTTGTTCAAAAAATCTTACACTAGAGTTTAACTAGCTCTATAATCTTGAACAAATAATTTTACACTAGAGTTGACCTTGCTCTATAGGCTAGTACGAATAATTTTACACTAGAGTTGAACTAGCTCTATAAGCTAGTTTAAATAATTTTACACTAGAGTTGAACTAGCTCTATAATCTAGTTCAAATAATTTCACACTAGAGTTGAACTAGCTCTATAGCCTTGTACAAATAATTTTACACTATAGTTGAACTAGCTCCATAAGCTTGTACAAATAATTTTAGAGTAGAGTTGAACTAGCTCTATAGCCTAGTACAAATAATTTTACACTAGAGTTGAACTAGCTGTATAAGCTTGTACAAATAATTTTACACT
>NC_057808.1:139918987-139921084 GCF_018294505.1 Triticum aestivum
CTATAGCCTAGTACAAATATTTTTACACTAGAGTTGAACTAGCTCTATAAGCTAGTTAAAATAATTTTACACTAGAGTTGAACTAGCTCTATAAGTTTGCACAAATAATTTTACACTAGAGTTGACCTTGCTCTATAGGCTAGTACAAATAATTTTACACTAGAGTTGAACTAGCTCTATAAACTTGTAAAAATAATTTCACACTAGAGTAAAACTCACTCTATAAGCTAGTTCAAATAATTTTACACTAGAGTTGAACTAGCTCTATAAGCTAGTTCAAATAATTTTACACTAGAGTTGAACTAGCTCTATAAGCTTGTACAAATAAGTTTACACTAGAGTTGACCTTGCTCTATAGGCTCGTACAAATAATTTTACACTAGAGTTGAACTAGCTCTATAAGCTAGCTCAAATAATTTTACACTAGAATTGGACTAGCTCTATAATCTACTTCAAATAATTTTGCACTAGAGTTGAACTAGCACTATAGCCTCGTACAAATAATTTTACACTAGAATTCAACTAGCACTATAGCCTCGTACAAATAATTTTACACTAGAGTTGAACTAGCTCTATAAGCTAGTTCAAATAATTTTACACTAGAGTTGAACTAGCTCTATAAGCTTGTACAAATAATTTTACATTAGTGTTGAACTAGCTCTATAGTCTAGTACAAAAAAATTTACACTAGAGTTGAACTAGCTCTGTAAGCTACTTCAGATAATTTTACACTATAGTTGAACTAGCTCTATAAGCTAGTTCAAAAAAAATTACACTAGAGTTGAACTAGCTCTATAAGATTGTACAAATAATTTTACACTAGAGTTGACCTTGCTCTATAGGCTAGTACAAATAATTTTACACTAGAGTTGAACTAGCTCTATAAGCTAGTTCAAATAATTTTACACTAGAGTTGAACTAGATCCATAATCTAGTTCAAATAATTTTACACTAGAGTTGAACTAGCTCTATAACCTAGTACAAATAATAATTTTACACTAGATTTGAACTAGCTCTATAGCCTAGTACAAATATTTTTACACTAGAGTTGAACTAGCTCTATAAGCTAGTTAAAATAATTTTACACTAGAGTTGAACTAGCTCCATAAGCTAATTCAAATATTTTTACACTAGAGTTGAACTAGCTCCATAATCTAGTTCAAATAATTTTACACTAGAGTTGAACTAGCTCTATAACCTAGTACAAATAATTTTACACTAGAGTTGAACTAGCTCTATAAGCTAGTTCAAATAATTTTACAGTAGAGTTGAACTAGCTCTATAAGCTTGTACAAATAATTTTACACTAGAGTTGACCTTGCTCTATAGGCTAGTATAAATAATTTTACACTAGAGTTGAACTAGCTCTATAAGCTAGTTCAAATAATTTTACACTAGAGTTGAACTAGCTCTATAGCCTAGTTCAAATAATTTTACACTAGAGTTGAACTAGCTCTATAACCTAGTACAAATAATAATTTTACACTAGAGTTGAACTAGCTCTATAGCCTAGTACAAATATTTTTACACTAGAGTTGAACTAGCTCTATAGGCTTGTACAAATAATTTTACACTAGAGTTGAACTTGCTCTATAGGCTAGTACAAATAATTTTACACTAGAGTTGAACTAGCTCTATAAGCTAGTTCAAATAATTTTAGACTAGAGTTGAACTAGCTCTACAATCTAGTTTAAATAATTTTACATTAGAGTTGAACTAGCTCTATACCCTAGTACAAATAATTTTACACTAGAGTTGAACTAGCTCTATAAGCTTGTACAAATAATTTTACACTAGAGTTGAACTAGCTCTATAGTCTAGTACAAATAATTTTACACTTGAGTTGAACTAGCTCTGTAAGCTACTTCAAATAATTTTACAATAGAGGTGAACTAGCTCTAGAAGCTTGTTCAAAAAATCTTACACTAGAGTTTAACTAGCTCTATAATCTTGAACAAATAATTTTACACTAGAGTTGACCTTGCTCTATAGGCTAGTACGAATAATTTTACACTAGAGTTGAACTAGCTCTATAAGCTAGTTTAAATAATTTTACACTAGAGTTGAACTAGCTCTATAATCTAGTTCAAATAATTT
>NC_057808.1:139921094-139921642 GCF_018294505.1 Triticum aestivum
AGTACAAATAATTTTACACTAGAGTTGAACTAGCTCTATAAGCTTGTACAAATAATTTTACACTAGAGTTGAACTAGCTCTATAGTCTAGTACAAATAATTTTACACTTGAGTTGAACTAGCTCTGTAAGCTACTTCAAATAATTTTACACTAGAGGTGAACTAGCTCTAGAAGCTTGTTCAAAAAATCTTACACTAGAGTTTAACTAGCTCTATAATCTTGAACAAATAATTTTACACTAGAGTTGACCTTGCTCTATAGGCTAGTACGAATAATTTTACACTAGAGTTGAACTAGCTCTATAAGCTAGTTTAAATAATTTTACACTAGAGTTGAACTAGCTCTATAATCTAGTTCAAATAATTTCACACTAGAGTTGAACTAGCTCTATAGCCTTGTACAAATAATTTTACACTATAGTTGAACTAGCTCCATAAGCTTGTACAAATAATTTTAGAGTAGAGTTGAACTAGCTCTATAGCCTAGTACAAATAATTTTACACTAGAGTTGAACTAGCTGTATAAGCTTGTACAAATAATTTTACACT
>NC_057808.1:139921652-139922952 GCF_018294505.1 Triticum aestivum
ACAAATATTTTTACACTAGAGTTGAACTAGCTCTATAGGCTTGTACAAATAATTTTACACTAGAGTTGAACTTGCTCTATAGGCTAGTACAAATAATTTTACACTAGAGTTGAACTAGCTCTATAAGCTAGTTCAAATAATTTTAGACTAGAGTTGAACTAGCTCTACAATCTAGTTTAAATAATTTTACATTAGAGTTGAACTAGCTCTATAGCCTAGTACAAATAATTTTACACTAGAGTTGAACTAGCTCTATAAGCTTGTACAAATAATTTTACACTAGAGTTGAACTAGCTCTATAGTCTAGTACAAATAATTTTACACTTGAGTTGAACTAGCTCTGTAAGCTACTTCAAATAATTTTACAATAGAGGTGAACTAGCTCTAGAAGCTTGTTCAAAAAATCTTACACTAGAGTTTAACTAGCTCTATAATCTTGAACAAATAATTTTACACTAGAGTTGACCTTGCTCTATAGGCTAGTACGAATAATTTTACACTAGAGTTGAACTAGCTCTATAAGCTAGTTTAAATAATTTTACACTAGAGTTGAACTAGCTCTATAATCTAGTTCAAATAATTTTACACTAGAGTTGAACTAGCTCTATAGCCTTGTACAAATAATTTTACACTATAGTTGAACTAGCTCCATAAGCTTGTACAAATAATTTTAGAGTAGAGTTGAACTAGCTCTATAGCCTAGTACAAATAATTTTACACTAGAGTTGAACTAGCTGTATAAGCTTGTACAAATAATTTTACACTAGAGTTGAACTAGCTCTATAATCTAGTACAAATAATTTTACACTAGACTTGAACTAGCTCTATAAGCTACTTCAAATAATTTTACACTAGAGTTGAACTAGCTCTATAAGATAGTTCAAATAATTTTATAGCAGAGTTGAACTAGCTCTATAAGCTTGTACAAATAATTTTACACTAGATTTGACCTTGCTCTATAGGCTAGTACAAATAATTTTACACTAGAGTTGAACTAGCTCTATAAGCTAGTTCAAATAAATTAACACTAGAGTTGAACTAGCTCTATAATTTAGTTCAAATAATTTTACACTAGAGTTGAACTAGCTCTATAGCCTAGTACAAATAATTTTACATTAGAGTTGAACTAGCTCTATAAGCTTGTACAAATAATTTTACACTAGATTTGAACTAGCTCTATAGCCTAGTACAAATAATTTTACACTAGAGTTGAACTAGCTCTATAGGCTTGTACAAATAATTTTACACTAGAGTTGAACTAGCTCTATAATCGAGTACAAATAATTTTACACTAGAGTTG
>NC_057808.1:139923917-139924750 GCF_018294505.1 Triticum aestivum
CTAGCACTATAAACTTGTACAAATAATTTTACACTAGAGTTGAACTTGCTCTATAGTCTAGTACAAATAATTTTACACTAGAGTTGAACTAGCTCTATAAGCTAGTTCAAATAATTTTACACTAGAGTTGAACTAGCTCAATAATCTAGTTCAAATAATTTTACACTAGAGTTGAACTAGCTCTATAGCCTAGTACAAATAATTTTACACTAGAGTTGAACTAGCTTTATAAGGTAGTTCAAATAATTTTACACTAGAGTTGAACTAGGTCTATAGCCTAGTACAAATAATAATTTTACACTAGAGTTGAACTAGCTCTATAGCCTAGTACAAATATTTTTACACTAGAGTTGAACTAGCTCTCTAAGCTAGTTAAAATAATTTTACACCAGAGTTTAACTAGCTCTACAGCCTAGTACAAATAATTTTATCCTAGAGTTGAACTAGCTCTATAGCCTAGTACAAATAATTTTACACTAGAGTTGAACTAGCTGTATAAGCTTGTACAAATAATTTTACACTAGAGTTGAACTAGCTCTATAATCTAGTACAAATAATTTTACACAAGACTTGAACTAGCTCTATAAGCTACTTCAAATAATTTTACACTAGAGTTGAACTAGCTCTATAAGCTAGTTCAAATAATTTTATAGTAGAGTTGAACTAGCTCTATAAGCTTGTACAAATAATTTTACACTAGAGTTGACCTTGCCCTATAGGCTAGTACAAATAATTTTACACTAGAGTTGAACTAGCTCTATAAGCTAGTTCAAATAAATTAACACTAGAGTTGAACTAGCTCTATAATTAAGTTCAAATAATTTTACACTAGA
>NC_057808.1:139924954-139928918 GCF_018294505.1 Triticum aestivum
ACTAGCTCTATAAGCTACTTCAAATAATTTTACACTAGAGTTGACCTAGCTCTATAAGCTAGTTAAAATAATTTTACACTAGAGTTCAACTAGCACTATAAACTTGTACAAATAATTTTACACTAGAGTTGAACTTGCTCTATAGTCTAGTACAAATAATTTTACACTAGAGTTGAACTAGCTCTATAAGCTAGTTTAAATAATTTTACACTAGAGTTGAACTAGCTCAATAATCTAGTTCAAATAATTTTACACTAGAGTTGAACTAGCTCTATAGCCTAGTACAAATAATTTTACACTAGAGTTGAACTAGCTTTATAAGGTAGTTCAAATAATTTTACACTAGAGTTGAACTATCTCTATAGCCTAGTACAAATAATAATTTTACACTAGAGTTGAACTAGCTCTATAGCCTAGTACAAATATTTTTACACTAGAGTTGAACTAGCTCTCTAAGCTAGTTAAAATAATTTTACACCAGAGTTTAACTAGCTCTACAGCCTAGTACAAATAATTTTATCCTAGAGTTGAACTAGCTCTATAGCCTAGTACAAATAATTTTACACTAAAGTTGAACTAGCTGTATAAGCTTGTACAAATAATTTTACACTAGAGTTGAACTAGCTCTATAATCTAGTACAAATAATTTTACACAAGACTTGAACTAGCTCTATAAGCTACTTCAAATAATTTTACACTAGAGTTGAACTAGCTCTATAAGCTAGTTCAAATAATTTTATAGTAGAGTTGAACTAGCTCTATAAGCTTGTACAAATAATTTTACACTAGAGTTGACCTTGCCCTATAGGCTAGTACAAATAATTTTACACTAGAGTTGAACTAGCTCTATAAGCTAGTTCAAATAAATTAACACTAGAGTTGAACTAGCTCTATAATTAAGTTCAAATAATTTTACACTAGATTTGAACTAGCTCTATAGCCTAGTACAAATAATTTTACACTAGAGTTGAACTAGCTCTATAGGCTTGTACAAATAATTTTACACTAGAGTTGAACTAGCTCTATAATCGAGTACAAATAATTTTACACTAGAGTTGAACTAGCTCTATAAGCTACTTCAAATAATTTTACACTAGAGTTGACCTAGCTCTATAAGCTAGTTCAAATAATTTTACACTAGAGTTCAACTAGCACTATAAACTTGTACAAATAATTTTACACTAGAGTTGAACTTGCTCTATAGTCTAGTACAAATAATTTTACACTAGAGTTGAACTAGCTCTATAAGCTAGTTCAAATAATTTTACACTAGAGTTGAACTAGCTCAATAATCTAGTTCAAATAATTTTACACTAGAGTTGATCTAGCTCTATAGCCTAGTACAAATAATTTTACACTAGAGTTGAACTAGCTTTATAAGGTAGTTCAAATAATTTTACACTAGAGTTGAACTAGGTCTATAGCCTAGTACAAATAATAATTTTACACTAGAGTTGAACTAGCTCTATAGCCTAGTACAAATATTTTTACACTAGAGTTGAACTAGCTCTCTAAGCTAGTTAAAATAATTTTACACCAGAGTTTAACTAGCTCTACAGCCTAGTACAAATAATTTTATCCTAGAGTTGAACTAGCTCTATAGCCTAGTACAAATAATTTTACACTAGAGTTGAACTAGCTGTATAAGCTTGTACAAATAATTTTACACTAGAGTTGAACTAGCTCTATAATCTAGTACAAATAATTTTACACAAGACTTGAACTAGCTCTATAAGCTACTTCAAATAATTTTACACTAGAGTTGAACTAGCTCTATAAGCTAGTTCAAATAATTTTATAGTAGAGTTGAACTAGCTCTATAAGCTTGTACAAATAATTTTACACTAGAGTTGACCTTGCCCTATAGGCTAGTACAAATAATTTTACACTAGAGTTGAACTAGCTCTATAAGCTAGTTCAAATAAATTAACACTAGAGTTGAACTAGCTCTATAATTAAGTTCAAATAATTTTACACTAGAGTTGAACTAGCTCTATAGCCTAGTACAAATAATTTTACACTAGAGTTGAACTAGCTCTATAAGCTTGTACAAATAATTTTACACTAGATTTGAACTAGCTCTATAGCCTTGTACAAATAATTTTACACTAGAGTTTAACTAGCAGTATAGGCTTGTACAAATAATTTTACACTAGAGTTGAACTAGCTATAAAATCTAGTTCAAATAATTTTACACTAGAGTTGAACTAGCTCCATACCCTAGTACAAATAATTTTACACTAGAGTTGAACTAGCTTTATAAGCTAGTTCAATTAATTTTACACTAGAGTTGAACTAGCTCTATAATCTAGTTTTAATAATTTTACACTAGAGTTGAACTAGCTCTATACCCTAGTACAAATAATTTTACACTAGAGTTGAACTAGCTCTATAAGCTTGTACAAATAATTTTACACTAGACTGGAACTAGCTCTATAGTCTAGTACAAATAATTTTACACTTGAGTTGAACTAGCTCTATAGTCTAGTACAAATAATTTTACACTAGAGTTGAACTAGCTGTATAAGCTTGTACAAATAATTTTACACTAGAGTTGAACTAGCTCTCTAATCTAGTACAAATAATTTTACACTAGACTTGAACTAGCTCTATAAGCTACTTCAAATAATTTTACACTAGAGTTGAACTACCTCTATAAGCTAGTTCAAATAATTTTATAGTAGAGTTGAACTAGCTCTATAAGCTTGTACAAATAATTTGACAGTAGAGTTGAACTTGCTCTATAGGCTAGTACAAATAATTTTACACTAGAGTTGAACTAGCTCTATAAGCTAGTTCAAATAAATTAACACTAGAGTTGAACTAGCTCTATAATTTAGTTCAAATAATTTTACACTAGAGTTGAACTAGCTCTATAGCCTAGTACAAATAATTTTACACTAGAGTTGAACTAGCTCTATAAGCTTGTACAAATAATTTTAAACTAGATTTGAACTAGCTCTATAGCCTAGTACAAATAATTTTACACTAGAGTTGAACTAGCTCTATAGGCTTGTACAAATAATTTTACACTAGAGTTGAACTAGCTCTATAATCGAGTACAAATAATTTTACACTAGAGTTGAACTAGCTCTATAAGCTACTTCAAATAATTTTACACTAGAGTTGATCTAGCACTATAAACTTGTACAAATAATTTTACACTAGAGTTGAACTTGCTCTATAGTCTAGTACAAATAATTTTACACTAGAGTTGAACTAGCTCTATAAGCTAGTTCAAATAATTTTACACTAGAGTTGAACTAGCTCAATAATCTAGTTCAAATAATTTTACACTAGAGTTGAACTAGCTCTATAGCCTAGTACAAATAATTTTACACTAGAGTTGAACTAGCTTTATAAGGTAGTTCAAATAATTTTACACTAGAGTTGAACTAGGTCTATAGCCTAGTACAAATAATAATTTTACACTAGAGTTGAACTAGCTCTATAGCCTAGTACAAATATTTTTACACTAGAGTTGAACTAGCTCTCTAAGCTAGTTAAAATAATTTTACACCAGAGTTTAACTAGCTCTACAGCCTAGTACAAATAATTTTATCCTAGAGTTGAACTAGCTCTATAGCCTAGTACAAATAATTTTACACTAGAGTTGAACTAGCTGTATAAGCTTGTACAAATAATTTTACACTAGAGTTGAACTAGCTCTATAATCTAGTACAAATAATTTTACACAAGACTTGAACTAGCTCTATAAGCTACTTCAAATAATTTTACACTAGAGTTGAACTAGCTCTATAAGCTAGTTCAAATAATTTTATAGTAGAGTTGAACTAGCTCTATAAGCTTGTACAAATAATTTTACACTAGAGTTGACCTTGCCCTATAGGCTAGTACAAATAATTTTACACTAGAGTTGAACTAGCTCTATAAGCTAGTTCAAATAAATTAACACTAGAGTTGAACTAGCTCTATAATTAAGTTCAAATAATTTTACACTAGA
>NC_057808.1:139928928-139929460 GCF_018294505.1 Triticum aestivum
TAAGGTAGTTCAAATAATTTTACACTAGAGTTGAACTAGTTCTATAGCCTAGTACAAATAATAATTTTACACTAGAGATGAACTAGCTCTATAGCCTAGTACAAATAATTTTACACTAGAGTTGAACTAGCTGTATAAGCTTGTACAAATAATTTTACACTTGAGTTGAACTAGCTCTATAATCTAGTACAAATAATTTTACACTAGACATGAACTAGCTCTATAAGCTACTTCAAATAATTTTACACTAGAGTTGAACTAGCTCTATAAGCTAGTTCAAATAATTTTATAGTAGAGTTGAACTAGCTCTATAAGCTTGTACAAATAATTTTACACTAGAGTTGACCTTGCTCTATAGGCTAGTACAAATAATTTTACACTAGAGTTGAACTAGCTCTATAAGCTAGTTCAAAAAAATTAACACTAGAGTTGAACTAGCTCTATAATTTAATTCAAATAATTTTACACTAGAGTTGAACTAGCTCTATAGCCTAGTACAAATAATTTTACACTAGAGTTGAACTAGCTCTAT
>NC_057808.1:139930661-139932904 GCF_018294505.1 Triticum aestivum
TGAACTAGGTCTATACCCTAGTACAAATAATAATTTTACACTACAGATGAACTAGCTCTATAGCCTAGTACAAATATTTTTACACTAGAGTTGAACTAGCTCTATAAGCTAGTTAAAATAATTTTACACCAGAGTTGAACTAGCTCTACAGCCTAGTACAAATAATTTTACCCTAGAGTTGAACTAGCTCTATAGCCTAGTACAAATAATTTTACACTAGAGTTGAACTAGCTGTATAAGCTTGTACAAATAATTTTACACTTGAGTTGAACTAGCTCTATAATCTAGTACAAATAAATTTACACTAGACTTGAACTAGCTCTATAAGCTACTTCAAATAATTTTACACTAGAGTTGAACTAGCTCTATAAGCTAGTTCAAATAATTTTATAGTAGAGTTGAACTAGCTCTATAAGCTTGTACAAATAATTTTACACTAGAGTTGACCTTGCTCTATAGGCTAGTACAAATAATTTTACACTAGAATTGAACTAGCTCTATAAGCTAGTTCAAATAAATTAACACAGAGTTGAACTAGCTCTATAGCCTAGTACAAATAATTTTACACTAGAGTTGAACTAGCTCTATAAGCTTGTACAAATAATTTTACACTAGAGTTGATCTAGCTCTATAATCTAGTACAAATAATTTTAGAATTGACTTGAACTAGCTCTATAGCCTAGTACAAATAATTTTACCCTAGATTTGAACTAGGTCTATAGCCTACTACAAATAATTTTACACTAGAGTTGAACTAGCTCTATAGCCTAGTACAAATAATTTTACACTAGAGTTGAACTAGCTCTATAGCCTTGTACAAATAATTTTACATTAGAGTTGAACTAGCTCTATAAACTTGTAAAAATAATTTCACACTGGAGTAAAACTCGCTCTATAAGCTGGTTCAAATAATTTTACACTACAGTTGAAGTAGCTCTGTAAGTTTGTACAAATAATGTATCATTAGAGTTGAACTAGCTCTATAGCCTAGTACAAATATTTTTACACTAGACTTGAACTAGCTCTATAAGCTAGAAAAATTAATTTTACCATAGAGTTGAACTAGCTCTATAGCCTAGTACAAATAATTTTACACTAGAGTTGGACTAGCTCTATAGCCTAGTACAAATAATTTTACAGTAGAGTTGAACTAGCTCTATAAGCTTGTAAAAATAATTTTACACTATAGTTGAACTCGCTCTATAGCTAGTTCAAATAATTTTACACTAGAGTTGAAATAGCTCTATAAGCTTGTACAAATAATTTTACACTAGAGTTGAACTAGCTCTATAGCCTAGTAGAATTTTTTTTACACTAGAGTTGAACTAGCTCTATAAACTAGTTCAAATAAGTTTACACTAGAGTTGAACTAGCTCTATAAGCTTGTACAAATAATTTTACACTATAGTTGACCTTGCTCTATAGGCTATTACAAATAATTTTACACTAGAGTTGAACTAGCTCTATAATCTAGTACAAATAATTTTACACTAGACTTGAACTAGGTCTATAAGCTACTTCAAACAATTTTGCACTAGAGTTGAACTAGCTTTATAAGCTAGTTCAAATAATTTTACACTAGAGTTGAACTAGGTCTATAGCCTAGTACAAATAATAATTTTACAATAGAGTTGAACTAGCTCTATAGCCTAGTACAAATATTTTTACACTAGAGTTGAACTAGCTCTATAAGCTAGTCAAAATAATTTTACACTAGAGTTGAACTAGCTCTACAGCCTAGTACAAATAATTTTACACTAGAGTTGAACTAGCTCTATAGCCTAGTACAAATAAATTTACACTAGACTTGAACTAGCTCTATAAACTTGTAAAAATAATTTCACACTAGAGTAAAACACACTCTATAAGCTGGTTCAAATAATTTTACACTAGAGTTGACCTTGCTCTATAGGCTAGTACAAATAATTTTACACTAGAGTTGAACTAGCACTATAAGCTAGTTCAAATAATTTTACACTAGAATTGAACTAGCTCTATAATCTACTTCAAATAATTTTACACTGGAGTTGAACTAGCTCTATAAGCTAGTTCAAATAATTTAACACTAGAGTTGAACTAGCTCTATAAGCTTGTACAAATAATTTTACACTAGAGTTGACCTTGCTCTATAGGCTAGTACAAATAATTTTACACTAGAGTTGAACTAGCTCTATAAGCTTGTACAAATAATTTTACACTAGAGTTGACCTTGCTCTATAGGCTAGTACAAATAATTTTACACT
>NC_057808.1:139933727-139934717 GCF_018294505.1 Triticum aestivum
AGAGTTGAACTAGCTCTATAACCTAGTACAAATAATTTTACACTAGAGTTGAACTAGCTCTATAAGCTTGTACAAATAATTTTACACTAGAGTTGAACTAGATCTATAGCCTAGTACAAATAATTTTACACTAGAGTTGAACTAGCTCTATAAGCTTGTACAAATAATTTTACACTAGAGTTGAACTAGCTCTATAGCCTAGTAACAACAATTTTACACTAGAGTTGAACTAGCTCTATAGCCTAGTACAAATAATTATACACTAGAGTTGAACTAGCTCTATAAACTTGTAAAAATAATTTCACACTAGAGTAAAACTCGCTCCATAAGCTGTTTCAAATAATTTTACACTACAGTTGAAGTAGCTCTATAAGTTTGCACAAATAATGTATCACTAGAGTTGAACTAGCTTTATATGTTTGTACAAATAATTTTACACTAGAGTTGAACTAGCTCTATAGTCTAGTACAAATAATTTTACACTAGAGTTGAACTAGCTCTATAAGCTAGTTCAAATAATTTTACAGTAGAGTTGAACTAGCTCTATTAGCTTGTACAAATAATTTTACACTAGAGTTGACCTTGCTCTATAGGCTAGTATAAATAATTTAACACTAGAGTTGCACTAGCTCTATAAGCTAGTTCAAATAATTTTACACTAGAGTTGAACTAGCTCTATAAACTAGTTCTAATAATTTTACACTAGAGTTGAACTAGCTCTATAAGCTTGTACAATTAATTTTACACTAGAGTTGACCTTGCTCTATAGGCTAGTACAAATAATTTTACACTAGACTTCAACTAGCTCTATAAGCTTGTACAAATAATTTTACACTAGAGTTGAACTAGCTCTATAGCCTAGTACAAATAATTTTACACTAGACTTCAACTAGCTCTATAAGCTTGTACAAATAATTTTACACTAGAGTTGAACTAGCTCTATAGCCTAGTACAAATAATTTTACACTAGAGTTGAACTAGCTCTATAAG
>NC_057808.1:139936665-139936958 GCF_018294505.1 Triticum aestivum
CTCTATAAACTTGTAAAAATAATTTCACACTAGAGTAAAACTCGCTCCATAAGCTGGTTCAAATAATTTTACACTACAGTTGAAGTAGCTCTATAAGTTTGTGCAAATAATGTATCACTAGAGTTGAACTAGCTCTATAAGCTAGTTCAAATAATTTTACAGTAGAGTTGAACTAGCTTTATAAGTTTGTACAAATAATTTTACACTAGAGTTGAACTAGCTCTATAGTCTAGTACAAATAATTTTACACTAGAGTTGAACTAGCTCTATAAGCTAGTTCAAATAATTTTACA
>NC_057808.1:139937192-139939520 GCF_018294505.1 Triticum aestivum
AACTAGCTCTATAAGCTTGTACAAATAATTTTACACTAGAGTTGACCTTGCTCTACAGGCGAGTACAAATAATTTTACAGTAGAGTTGAATTAGCTCTATAAGCTAGTTCAAATAATTTTACACCAGAATTGAACTAGCTCTATAATCTACTTCAAATAATTTTACACTAGAGTTGAACTAGCTCTATAGCCTAGTACAAATAATTTTACACTAGAGTTGAACTAGTTCAAATAATTTTACACTAGAGTTGAACTAGCTCTATAAGCTTGTACAAATAATTTTACACTAGAGTTGAACTAGCTGTATAGCCTAGTACAAATAACTTTACACTAGAGTTGAACTAGCTCTATAAGCTTGTACAAATAATTTTACACTAGAGTTGAACTAGCTCTATAGCCTACTAACAATAATTTTACACTAGAGTTGAACTAGCTCTATAGCCTAGTACAAATAATTTTACACTAGAGTTGAACTAGCTCTATAAACTTGTAAAAATAATTTCACACTAGAGTAAAACTCGCTCCATAAGCTGGTTCAAATAATTTTACACTACAGTTGAAGTAGCTCTATAAGTTTGTGCAAATAATGTATCACTAGAGTTGAACTAGCTCTATAAGCTAGTTCAAATAATTTTACAGTAGAGTTGAACTAGCTTTATAAGTTTGTACAAATAATTTTACACTAGAGTTGAACTAGCTCTATAGTCTAGTACAAATAATTTTACACTAGAGTTGAACTAGCTCTATAAGCTAGTTCAAATAATTTTACAGTAGAGTTGAACTAGCTCTATAAGCTTGTACAAATAATTTTACACTAGAGTTGACCTTGCTCTATAGGCTAGTATAAATAATTTTACACTAGAGTTGAACTAGCTCTATAAGCTAGTTCAAATAATTTTACACTAGAGTTGAACTAGCTCTATAAACTAGTTCAAATAATTTTACACTAGAGTTGAACTAGCTCTATAAGCTTGTACAAATAATTTTACACTAGAGTTGACCTTGCTCTACAGGCGAGTACAAATAATTTTACACTAGAGTTGAATTAGCTCTATAAGCTAGTTCAAATTATTTTACACCAGAATTGAACTAGCTCTATAATCTACTTCAAATAATTTTACACTAGAGTTGAACTAGCTCTATAGCCTAGTACAAATAATTTTACACTAGAGTTGAACTAGCTCTATAAGCTTGTACAAATAATTTTACACTAGAGTTGAACTAGCTCTATAGTCTAGTACAAATAATTTTACACTAGAGTTTAACTAGCTCTGTAACATACTTCTAATAATTTTACACTAGATTTGAACTAGCTCTATAAACTAGTTCAAAAAAAATTACACTAGAGTTGAACTAGCTCTATAAGCTTCTACAAAAAAAATTACACTAGACTTGACCTTGCTGTATAGGCTAGTACAAATAATTTTACACTAGAGTTGAACTAGCTCTATAAGCTAATTCAAATAATTTTACACTAGAGTTGAACTAGCTCCATAATCTAGTTCAAATAATTTTACGCCAGAGTAGAACTAGCTCTCTAACCTAGTACAAATAATTTTACACTAGAGTTGAACTAGCTCTATAAGCTTGTACAAATAATTTTACACCAGAGTTGAACTAGCTCTCTAACCTAGTACAAATAATTTTACACTAAAGTTGAACTAGCTCTATAAGCTAGTTCAAATAATTTTACACTAGAGTTGAACTAGCTCTATAGCCTAGTACAAATAATTTTACACTAGACTTCAACTAGCTCTATAAGCTTGTACAAATAATTTTACACTAGAGTTGAACTAGCTCTATAGCCTAGTACAAATAATTTTACACTAGAGTTGAACTAGCTCTATAGCCTACTAACAATAATTTTACACTAGAGTCGAACTAGCTCTATAGCCTAGTACAAATAATTTTACACTAGAGTTGAACTAGCTCTATAAACTTGTAAAAATAATTTCACACTAGAGTAAAACTCGCTCCATAAGCTGGTTCAAATAATTTTACACTACAGTTGAAGTAGCTCTATGAGTTTGTGCAAATAATGTATCACTAGAGTTGAACTAGCTCTATAAGCTAGTTCAAATAATTTTACACTAGAGTTGAACTAGCTTTATAAGTTTGTACAAATAATTTTACACTAGAGTTGAACTAGCTCTATAGTCTAGTACAAATAATTTTACACTAGAGTTGAACTAGCTCTATAAGCTAGTTCAAATAATTTTACAGTAGAGTTGAACTAGCTCTATAAGCTTGTACAAATAATTTTACACTAGAGTTGACCTTGCTCTATAGGCTAGTATAAATAATTTTACACTAGAGTTGAACTAGCTC
>NC_057808.1:139943554-139944511 GCF_018294505.1 Triticum aestivum
TTTACACTAGAGTTGAACTAGCTCTATAAGCTTGTACAAATAATTTTACACTAGAGTTGAACTAGCTCTATAGCCTACTAACAATAATTTTACACTAGAGTTGAACTAGCTCTATAGCCTAGTACAAATAATTTTACACTAGAGTTGAACTAGCTCTATAAACTTGTAAAAATAATTTCACACTAGAGTAAAACTCGCTCCATAAGCTGGTTCAAATAATTTTACACTACAGTTGAAGTAGCTCTATAAGTTTGTGCAAATAATGTATCACTAGAGTTGAACTAGCTCTATAAGCTAGTTCAAATAATTTTACAGTAGAGTTGAACTAGCTTTATAAGGTTGTACAAATAATTTTACACTAGAGTTGAACTAGCTCTATAGTCTAGTACAAATAATTTTACACTAGAGTTGAACTAGCTCTATAAGCTAGTTCAAATAATTTTACAGTAGAGTTGAACTAGCTCTATAAGCTTGTACAAATAATTTTACACTAGAGTTGACCTTGCTCTATAGGCTAGTATAAATAATTTTACACTAGAGTTGAACTAGCTCTATAAGCTAGTTCAAATAATTTTACACTAGAGTTGAACTAGCTCTATAAATTAGTTCAAATAATTTTACACTAGAGTTGAACTAGCTCTATAAGGTTGTACAAATAATTTTACACTAGAGTTGACCTTGCTCTACAGGCGAGTACAAATAATTTTACACTAGAGTTGAATTAGCTCTATAAGCTAGTTCAAATAATTTTACACCAGAATTGAACTAGCTCTATAATCTACTTCAAATAATTTTACACTAGAGTTGAACTAGCTCTATAACCTAGTACAAATAATTTTACACTAGAGTTGAACTAGCTCTATAAGCTTGTACAAATAATTTTACACTAGAGTTGAACTAGCTCTATAGTCTAGTATAAATAATTTTACACTAGAATTAACTAGCTCTGTAAGCTAC
>NC_057808.1:139944521-139945959 GCF_018294505.1 Triticum aestivum
CCTAGTACAAATAATATTACACTAGAGTTGAACTAGCTCTATAAACTTGTAAAAATAATTTCACACTAGAGTAAAACTCACTCTATAAGCTAGTTCAAATAATTTTACCCTAGAGTTGAACTAGCTCTATAAGATAGTTCAAATAATTTTACACTAGAGTGGAAGTAGCTCTATAAGCTTATACAAATAATTTTACACTGGAGTTGACATTGCTCTATAGGCTAGTTCAAATAATTTTACACTAGAGTTGAACTAGCTCTATAAGCTAGTTGAAATAATTTAGCACTAGAATTGAACTAGCTCTATAATCTACTTCAAATAATTTTACACTAGAGTTGAACTAGCTGTATAGCCTAGTACAAATAATTTTACACTAGAGTTGAACTAGCTCTATAAGCTTGTTCAAATAATTTTACACTAGAGTTGAACTAGCTCTATAGTCTAGTACAAATAATTTTACACTTGAGTTGAACTAGCTCTGTAAGCTACTTCAAATAATTTTACACTAGAGTTGAACTAGCTCTAGAAGCTAGTTAAAAAAATATTCACTAGAGTTGAACTAGCTCTATAAGCTTGTACAAACAATTTCACACTAGAGTTGACGTTGCTCTATAGGCTAGTACAAATAATTTTACACTAGAGTTGAACTAGCTCTATAAGCTAGTTCAAATAATTTTACACTAGAGTGGAACTAGCTCTATAATCTAGTTCAAATAATTTTACACTAGAGTCGAACTAGCTCTATAGCCTAATACAAATAATTTTACACTAGGGTTGAACTAGCTCTATAAGCTTGTACAAATAATTTTACACTAGAGTTGAACTAGCTCTATAGCCTAGTACAAATAATTTTGCACTAGAGTTGAACTAGCTCTATAAGCTTGTACAAATAATTTTACACTAGAGTTGAACTAGCTCTATAATCTAGTACAAATAATTCTACAATAGACTTGAACTAGCTCTATAAGCTACTTCAAATAATTTTACACTAGAGTTGAACTAGCTCTATAAGCTAGTTCAAATAATTTTACAGTAGAGTTGAACTAGCTCTATAAGCTTGTACAAATAATTTTACACTAGAGTTGACCTTGCTCTATAGGCTAGTACAAATAATTTTACACTAGAGTTGAACTAGCTTTGTAAGCTAGTACAAATAAATTAACACTAGAGTTGACCTAGCTCTATAAGCTAGTTAAAATAATTTTACACTAGATTTGAACTAGCTCTATAGCCTAGTGCAAATAATATTACACTAGAGTTGAACTAGCTCTATAAACTTGTAAAAATAATTTCACACTAGAGTAAAACTCACTCTATAAGCTAGTTCAAATAATTTTACACTAGAGTTGAACAAGCTCTATAAGCTAGTTCAAATAATTTTACACTAGTGGAAGTAGCTCTATAAGCTTGTACAAATAATTTTACACTAGAGTTGACA
>NC_057808.1:139945969-139951267 GCF_018294505.1 Triticum aestivum
CTATAAGCTAGTTCAAATAATTTTACACCAGAATTGAACTAGCTCTATAATCTACTTCAAATAATTTTACACTAGAGTTGAACTAGCTCTATAGCCTAGTACAAATAATTTTACACTAGAGTTGAACTAGCTCTATAAGCTTGTACAAATAATTTTACACTAGAGTTGAACTAGCTCTATAGTCTAGTATAAATAATTTTACACTAGAATTAACTAGCTCTGTAAGCTACTTCTAATAATTTAACACTAGATTTGAACTAGCTCTATAAACTAGTTCAAAAAAAATTACACTAGAGTTGAACTAGCTCTATAAGCTTCTACAAAAAAATTTACACTAGACTTGACCTTGCTGTATAGGCTAGTACAAATAATTTTACACTAGAGTTGAACTAGCTCTATAAGCTAATTCAAATAATTTTACACTAGAGTTGAACTAGCTCCATAATCTAGTTCAAATAATTTTACGCCAGAGTAGAACTAGCTCTCTAACCTAGTACAAATAATTTTACACTAGAGTTGAACTAGCTCTATAAGCTTGTACAAATAATTTTACACTAGAGTTGAACTAGCTCTATAGCCTAGTACAAACAATTTTACACTAGAGTTGAACTAACTCTATAAGATTGTACAAATAATTTTACACTAGAGTTTAACTAGCTCTATAAGCTAGTTCAAATAATTTTACAGTAGAGTTGAACTAGCTCTATAAGCTTGTACAAATAATTTTACACTAGAGTTGACCTTGCTCTATAGGCTAGTATAAATAATTTTACACTAGAGTGGAACTAGCTCTATAAGCTAGTTCAAATAATTTTACACTAGAGTTGAACTAGCTCTATAAACTAGTTCAAACAATTTTACACTAGCGTTGAACTAGCTCTATAAGCTTGTACAAATAATTTTACACTAGAGTTGACCTTGCTCTATAGGCTAGTACAAATAATTTTACACTAGAGTTGAATTAGCTCTATAAGCTAGTTCAAATAATCTTACACCAGAATTGAACTAGCTCTATAATCTACTTCAAATAATTTTACACTAGAGTTGAACTAGCTCTATAGCCTAGTACAAATAATTTTACACTAGAGTTGAACTAGCTCTATAAGCTTGTACAAATAATTTTACACTAGAGTTGAACTAGCTCTATAGTCTAGTACAAATAATTTTACACTAGAGTTTAACTAGCTCTGTAAGCTACTTCTAATAATTTTACACTAGATTTGAACTAGCTCTATAAGCTAGTTCAAAAAAAATTACACTAGAGTTGAACTAGCTCTATAAGCTTCTACAAAAAAAATTACACTAGACTTGACCTTGCTCTATAGGCTAGTACAAATAATTTTACACTAGAGTTCAACTAGCTCTATAAGCTAATTCAAATAATTTTACACTAGAGTTTAACTAGCTCCATAATCAAGTTCAAATAATTTTACGCCAGAGTAGAACTAGCTCTCTAACCTAGTACAAATAATTTTACACTAGAGTTGAACTAGCTCTATAAGCTAATTCAAATAATTTTACACTAGAGTTGAACTAGCTCCATAATCTAGTTCAAATAATTTTACACCAGAGTTGAACTAGCTCTCTAACCTAGTACAAATAATTTTACACTAGAGTTGAACTAGCTCTATAAGCTTGTACAAATAATTTTACACTAGAGTTGAACTAGCTCTATAGCCTAGTACAAATAATTTTACACTAGACTTCAACTAGCTCTATAAGCTCGTACAAATAATTTTACACTAGAGTTGAACTAGCTCTATAGCCTAGTACAAATAATTTTACACTAGAGTTGAACTAGCTCTATAAGCTTGTACAAATAATTTTACACTAGAGTTGAACTAGCTCTATAGCCTAGTACAAATAATTTTACACTAGAGTTGAACTAGCTCTATAAGCTTGTACAAATAATTTTACACTAGAGTTGAACTAGCTCTATAGCCTAGTAACAATAATTTTACACTAGAGTTGAACTAGCTCTATAGCCTAGTACAAATAATTTTACACTAGAGTTGAACTAGCTCTATAAACTTGTAAAAATAATTTCACACTAGAGTAAAACTCGCTCCATAAGCTGGTTCAAATAATTTTACACTACAGTTGAAGTAGCTCTATAAGTTTGTACGAATAATGTATCACTAGAGTTGAACTAGCTCTATAAGCTAGTTCAAATAATTTTACACTAGAGTTGAACTAGCTTTACAAGTTTGTACAAATAATTTTACACTAGAGTTGAACTAGCTCTATAGTCTAGTACAAATAATTTCACACTAGAGTTGAACTAGCTCTATAAGCTAGTTCAAATAATTTTACAGTAGAGTTGAACTAGCTCTATTAGCTTGTACAAATAATTTTACACTAGAGTTGACCTTGATCTATAGGCTAGTATAAATAATTTTACACTAGAGTTGAACTAGCTCTATACCCTAGTACAAATAATTTTACACTAGAGTTGAACTAGCTCTATAATCTAGTTCAAATAATTTTACACTAGAGTTGAACTAGCTCTATAGCCTAGTACAAATAATTTTACACTAGAGTTGAATTCTCTCTATAAGCTTGTACAAATAATTTTACACTAGAGTTGAACTAGCTCTATAGTCTAGTACAAATAATTTTACACTAGAGTTGAACTAGCTCTATAAGCTAGTTAAAATAATTTTACACTATAGTTGAACTTGCTCTATAGCCTAGTACAAATAAATTTACACTAGAGTTGAACTAGCTCTATAGCCTAGTACAAATTTTGTTACACTAGAGTTTAACTAGCTCTATCAGCTAGTTCAAATAATTTTACACTAGAGTTGAACTAGCTCTATAAGCTAGTTCAAATAATTTTGTAGTAGAATTGATCTAGCTCTATAAGCTTGTACAAATAATTTTACACTAGAGTTGACCTTGCTCTATAGGCTAGTATAAATAATTTTACACTAGAGTTGAACTAGCTCTATAAGCTAGTTCAAATAATTTGACACTAGAGTCGAACTAGCTCTATAATCCAGTTCAAATAATTTTACACTAGAGTTGAACTAGCTCTATATCCAACTACAAATAATTTTACACTAGAGTTGAATTCTCTCTATAAGCTTGTACAAATAATTGTACACTAGAGTTGAACTAGCTCTATAAGCTTGTACAAATTATTTTACACTAGGGTTGAACTAGCTCTATAGCCTAGTACAAATAATTTTACACTAGAGTTGAACTAGCTCTATAGACAAGTACAAATAATTTTACATTAGAGTTGAACTAGCTCTATAAACTTGTAAAAATAATTTCACACTAGAGTAAAACTCGCTCTATAAGTTGGTTCAAATAATTTTACACTACAGTTGAAGTAGCTCTATAAGTTTGTACAAATAATGTATCACTAGAGTTGAACTAGCTCTATAGCCTTGTACACATAATTTTACACTAGAGTTGAACTAGCTCTATAGCCTAGTACAAATAATTTTACACTAGAGTTGAACTAGCTCTATAAGCTAGTTAAAATAATTTTACACTAGAGATGAACTAGCTTTATATGTTTGTACAAATAATTTTACACTAGAGTTGAACTTGCTCTATAAGCTACTTCAAATAATTTTACACTTGAGTTGAACTAGCTCTATAAGCTAGTTCAAATAATTTTGCAGTAGAGTTGAACTAGCTCTATAAGCTTGTACAGATAATTTTACACTAGAGTTGACCTTGCTCTATAGGCTAGTATAAATAATTTTACACTAGAGTTGAACTAGCTCTATAAGCTAGTTCAAATAATTTAACACTAGAGTTGAACTAGCTCTATAATCTAGTTCAAATAATTTTACACTAGAGTTGAACTAGCTCTATAGCCTAGTACAAATAATTTTACACTAGAGTTGAGTTCTCTCTATAAGCTTGTACAAATAATTGTACACTAGAGTTGAACTAGCTGTATAGTCTAGTACAAATAATTTTACACTAGAGTTGAACTAGCTCTGTAAGCTACTCCAAATAATTTTACACTAGGGTTGAACTAGCTCTATAAGCTTGTACAAATAATTTTACACTAAGGTAGAACTAGCTCTATAGCCTAGTACAAATAATTTTACACTAGAGTTGAACTAGCTCTATAAGCTCATAAAAATAATTTTACACTAGAGTTGAACTAGATCTATAGCCTAGTACAAATAATTTTACACTAGAGTTGAACTAGCTCTATAGCCTAGTACAAATAATTTTACATTAGAGTTGAACTAGCTCTATAAACTTGTAAAAATAATTTCACACTAGAGTAAAACTCGCTCTATAAGCTGGTTCAAATAATTTTACACTACAGTTGAAGTAGCTCTATAAGTTTGTACAAATAATGTATCACTAGAGTTGAACTAGCTCTATAGCCTTGTACACATAATTTTACCCTAGAGTTGAACTAGCTCTATTGCCTAGTAAAAATATTTTTACACTAGAGTTGAACTAGCTCTATAAGCTAGAAAAAATAATTTTACCCTAGAGTTGAACTATCTCTATAAGCTTGTAAAAATAATTTTACACTATAGTTCAACTCGCTCTATAAGCTAGTTCAAATAATTTTACACTAGAGTTGAAGTAGCTCTATAAACTTGTACAAATAATTTTACACTAGAGTTGAACTAGCTCTATAGCCTAGTACAAAATTTTTTACACTAGAGTTGAACTAGCTCTATAAACTAGTTCAAATAATTTTACACTAGAGTTGAACTAGCTCTATAAGCTTGTAAAAATAATTTTACACTAGAGTTGACCTTGCTCTATAGGCTAGTACAAATAATTTTACACTAGAGTTGAACTAGCTCTATAAGCTAGTTCAAATAATTTTACACAAGAGTTGAACTAGCTCCATAATCTAGTTCAAATAATTTTACACTAGATTTGAACTAGCTCTATAACCTAGTACAAATAACTTTACACTAGAGTTGAACTAGATCTATAAGCTTGTACAAATAATTTTACACTAGAGTTGAACTAGCTCTATAGCCTAGTACAAATTATTTTACACTAGAGTTGAACTAGCTCTATAAGCTTGGACGAATAATTTTACACTAGAGTTGAACTAGCTCTATAGTCTAGTACAAATAATTTTACACTAGAGTTTAACTAGCTCTGTAAGCTACTTCTAATAACTTTACACTAGATTTGAACTAGCTCTATAAGCTAGTTCAAAAAAATTTACACTAGAGTTGAACTAGCTCTATAAGCTTCTACAAAAAAAATTTATACTAGAGTTGACCTTGCTCTATAGGCTAGTACAAATAATTTTACACTAGAGTTGAACTAGCTCTATAAGCTAATTCAAAT
>NC_057808.1:139952800-139953859 GCF_018294505.1 Triticum aestivum
TTGAACTAGCTCTATAAGCTTGTACAAATAATTTTACACTAGAGTTGAACTAGCTCTATAATCTAGTACAAATAATTTTACACCTGACTTGATCTAGCTCTATAAGCTACTTCAAATAATTTTACACTAGAGTTGAACTAGCTCTATAAGCTACTTCAAATATTTTTACACTAGAGTTGAACTAGCTTTATAAGTTTGTACAAATAATTTTACACTAGGGTTGAACTAGCTCTATAAGCTACTTCAAATAATTTTACACTTGAGTTGAACTAGCTCTATAAGCTAGTTTAAATAATTTTGCAGTAGAGTTGAACTAGCTCTATAAGCTTGTACAAATAATTTTACACTAGAGTTGAACTACCTCTATAGCCTAGTACAAATAATTTTACACGAGAGTTGAATTCTCTCTATAAGCTTGTACAAATAATTGTACACTAGAGTTGAACTAGCTGTATAGTCTAGTACAAATAATTTTACACTAGAGTTGAACTAGCTCTGTAAGCTACTTCAAATAATTTTACACTAGAGTTGAACTAGCTCTATAAGCTTGTACAAATCATTTTACACTAGGGTTGAACTAGCTCTATAGCCTAGTACAAATAATTTTACACTAGAGTTGAACTAGCTCTATAAGCTTGTAAAAATAATTTTACACTAGAGTTGAACTAGCTCTATAGCCTAGTACAAATAATTTTACACTAGAGTTGAACTAGCTCTATAGCCTAGTACAAGTAATTTTACATTAGAGTTGAACTAGCTCTATAAACTTGCAAAAATAATTTCACACTAGAGTAAAACTCGCTCTATAAGCTGGTTCAAATAATTTTACACTACAGTTGAAGTAGCTCTATAAGTTTGTACAAATAATGTATCACTAGAGTTGAACTAGCTCTATAGCCTTGTACACATAATTTTACACTAGAGTTGAACTAGCTCTATAGCCTAGTAAAAATATTTTTACACTAGAGTTGAACTAGCTCTATAAGCTAGAAAAAATAATTTTACCCTAGAGTTGAACTAGCTCTATAGCCTAGTACAAATAATTTTACACTAGAGTTG
>NC_057808.1:139954619-139955717 GCF_018294505.1 Triticum aestivum
CTAGTACAAAAAAATTACACTAGAGTTGAACTAGCTCTCTAAGCTAGTTCAAATAATTTTACACTAGAGTTGAACTAGCTCTATAGCCTAGTACAAATAATTTTACACTAGAGTTGAACTAGGTGTCTAAGCTAGTTCAAATAATTTTATAGTATAGTTGAACTAGCTCTATAGCCTAGTACAAATAATTTTACAGTAGAGTTCAACTAGCTGCATAAGCTAGTTCAAATCATTTTACACTAGAGTTGAACTAGCTCTATAAGCTAGTTCAAATAATTTTACACTAGAGTTGAACTATCTCTATAAACTTGTACATATCATTTTACACTAGAGTTGAACTAGCTCTATAGTCTAGTACAAATAATTTTACACTATAGTTGAGTAAGCTTTATAAGCTAGTACAAACAATTTTGCACTAGAGTTGAACTAGCTCTATACGCTTGTTAAACTAATTTTACACTAGAGTTGAACTAGCTCTATAGCCTAGTACAAATTTTTTTACACTAGAGTTGAACTAGCTCTATAAGCTAGTTCAAATAATTGTACATTAGAGTTGAACTAGCTCTATAGCCTAGTACAAATAATTTTACACTAGAGTTGAACTAGCTCTATAAGCTAGTTCAAATAATTTTATACTACAGTTGAACTAGCTCTATAGCCTAGTACAAATAATTTTACACTAGAGTTGAACTAGGTGTCTAAGCTAGTTCAAATAATTTTATAGTACAGTTGAACTAGCTCTATAGCCTAGTATAAATAATTTTACAGTCGAGTTCAACTAGCTGCATAAGCTAGTTCAAATAATTTGACACTAGAGTTGAACTAGCTCTATAAGCTAGTTCAAATAATTTTACACTAGAGTTGAACTATCTCTATAAACTTGTACATATAATTTTACACTAGAGTTGAACTAGCTCTATAGTCTAGTACAAATAATTTTACACTAGAGTTGAACTAGCTCTGTAAGCTAGTTCAAATAATTTTACACTAGAGTTGAGTAGCTCTATAGCCTAGTACAAATATTTTTGCACTAGAGTTGAACTAGCTCTATAAGCTTGTTAAAATAAATTTACACTAGAGTTGAACTAGCTCTATAGC
>NC_057808.1:139956675-139957790 GCF_018294505.1 Triticum aestivum
AGTTGAACTAGCTCTATAAGCTAGTTCAAATAATTTTACACTTGAGTTGAACTAGCTCTATAAGCTAGTTCAAATAATTTTACAGTAGAGTTGAACTAGCTCTATAAGCTTGTACAAATAATTTTACACTATAGTTGAACTCGCTCTATAAGCTAGTTCAAATAATTTTACACTAGAGTTGAAGTAGCTCTATAAGCTTGTACAAATAATTTTACACTAGAGTTGAACTAGCTCTATAATATAGTTCAAATAATTTTACACTAGAGTTGAACTAGCTGTATAGCCTAGTACAAATAATTTTACACTAGAGTTGAATTCTCTCTATAAGCTTGTACAAATAATTGTACACTAGAGTTGAACTAGCTGTATAGTCTAGTACAAATAATTTTACACTAGAGTTGAACTAGCTCTGTAAGCTTGTACAAATAATTTTACACTAGAGTTGAACTAGCTCTATAGAATAGTACAAAAAAATTTACACTAGAGTTGAACTAGCTCTATAAACTAGTTCAAATAATTTTACCCTAGAGTTAAACTAGCTCTATAAGCTTGTACAAATAATTTTACACTAGAGTTGACCTTGCTCTATAGGCTAGTACAAATAATTTTACAATAGAGTTGAACTAGCTCTATAAGCTAGTTCAAATAATTTCACACAAGAGTTGAACTAGCTCCATAATCTAGTTCAAATAATTTTACACTAGAGTTGAACTAGCTCTATAACCTAGTACAAACAACTTTACACTAGAGTTGAACTAGCTCTATAAGCTTGTACAAATAAATTTACACTAGAGTTGAACTAGCTCTATAGCCTAGTACAAATAATTTTACACTAGAGTTGAACTAGCTCTATAAGCTTGTACAAATAATTTTACACTAGAGTTGAACTAGCTCTATAATCTAGTACAAATAATTTTACACCTGACCTGAACTAGCTCTATAAGCTACTTCAAATAATTTTACACTAGAGTTGAACTAGCTCTATAAGCTACTTCAAATAATTTTATAGTAGAGTTGAACTAGCTCTATAAGCTTGTACAAATAATTTTACACTAGAGTTGACCTTGCTCTATAGGCTAGTACAAATAATTTTACACTAGAGTTGAACTAGCTCT
>NC_057808.1:139957800-139958464 GCF_018294505.1 Triticum aestivum
AACTAGCTGTATAGTCTAGTACAAATAATTTTACACTAGAGTTGAACTAGCTCTGTAAGCTACTTCAAATAATTTTACACTAGAGTTGAACTAGCTCTATAAGCTTGTACAAATCATTTTACACTAGGGTTGAACTAGCTCTATAGCCTAGTACAAATAATTTTACACTAGAGTTGAACTAGCTCTATAAGCTTGTAAAAATAATTTTACACTAGAGTTGAACTAGCTCTATAGCCTAGTACAAATAATTTTACACTAGAGTTGAACTAGCTCTATAGCCTAGTACAAGTAATTTTACATTAGAGTTGAACTAGCTCTATAAACTTGCAAAAATAATTTCACACTAGAGTAAAACTCGCTCTATAAGCTGGTTCAAATAATTTTACACTACAGTTGAAGTAGCTCTATAAGTTTGTACAAATAATGTATCACTAGAGTTGAACTAGCTCTATAGCCTTGTACACATAATTTTACACTAGAGTTGAACTAGCTCTATAGCCTAGTAAAAATATTTTTACACTAGAGTTGAACTAGCTCTATAAGCTAGAAAAAATAATTTTACCCTAGAGTTGAACTAGCTCTATAGCCTAGTACAAATAATTTTACACTAGAGTTGGACTAGCTCTATAGCCTGGCACAAATAATTTTACACTAGAGTTGAACT
>NC_057808.1:139958520-139959462 GCF_018294505.1 Triticum aestivum
GCTCTATAAGCTAGAAAAAATAATTTTACCCTAGAGTTGAACTAGCTCTATAGCCTAGTACAAATAATTTTACACTAGAGTTGGACTAGCTCTATAGCCTAGTACAAATAATTTTACACTAGAGTTGAACTAGCTCTATAAGCTTGTAAAAATAATTTTACACTATAGTTGAACTCGCTCTCTAAGCTAGTTCAAATAATTTTACACTAGAGTTGAAGTAGCTCTATAAGCTTGTACAAATAATTTTACACTAGAGTTGAACTAGCTCTATAGAATAGTACAAAAAAATTTAGACTAGAGTTGAACTAGCTCTATAAACTAGTTCAAATAATTTTACCCTAGAGTTAAACTAGCTCTATAAGCTTGTACAAATAATTTTCCACTAGAGTTGACCTTGCTCTATAGGCTAGTACAAATAATTTTACAATAGAGTTGAACTAGCTCTATAAGCTAGTTCAAATAATTTTACACAAGAGTTGAACTAGCTCCATAATCTAGTTCAAATAATTTTACACTAGAGTTGAACTAGCTCTATAACCTAGTACAAATAACTTTACACTAGAGTTGAACAAGCTCTATAAGCTTGTACAAATAATTTTACACTAGAGTTGAACTAGCTCTATAGCCTAGTACAAATAATTTTACACTAGAGTTGAACTAGCTCTATAAGCTTGTAAAAATAATTTTACACTAGAGTTGAACTAGCTCTATAATCTGTACAAATAATTTTACACCTGACTTGAACTAGCTCTATAAGCTACTTCAAATAATTTTACACTAGAGTTGAACTAGCTCTATAAGCTACTTCAAATAATTTTATAGTAGAGTTGAACTAGCTCTATAAGCTTGTACAAATAATTTTACACTAGAGTTGACCTTGCTCTATAGGCTAGTATAAATAATTTTACACTAGAGTTGAACTAGCTCTATAAGCTAGTTCAA
>NC_057808.1:139962478-139964721 GCF_018294505.1 Triticum aestivum
TTCAAATAATTTTACACTAGAGTTGAACAAGCTCTATAACCTAGTACAAATAACTTTACACTAGAGTTGAACTAGCTCTATAAGCTTGTACAAATAGTTTTACACTAGAGTTGACCTTGCTCTATAAGCTTGTAAAAATAATTTTACACTATAGTTGAACTCGCTCTATAAGCTAGTTCAAATAATTTTACACTAGAGTTGAAGTAGCTCTATAAGCTTGTACAAATAATTTTACACTAGAGTTGAACTAGCTCTATAGAATAGTACAAAAAAATTTACACTAGAGTTGAACTAGCTCTATAAACTAGTTCAAATAATTTTACCCTAGAGTTAAACTAGCTCTATAAGCTTGTACAAATAATTTTACACTAGAGTTGACCTTGATCTATAGGCTAGTACAAATAATTTTACAATAGAGTTGATTTAGCTCTATAAGCTAGTTCAAATAATTTTACACAAGAGTTGAACTAGCTCCATAATCTAGTTCAAATAATTTTACACTAGAGTTGAACTAGCTCTATAACCTAGTACAAACAACTTTACACTAGTTGAACTAGCTCTATAAGCTTGTACAAATAATTTTACACTAGAGTTGAACTAGCTCTATAGCCTAGTACAAATAATTTTACACTAGAGTTGAACTAGCTCTATAAGCTTGTACAAATAATTTTACACTAGAGTTGAACTAGCTCTATAATCTAGTACAAATAATTTTACACCTGACTTGAACTAGCTCTATAAGCTACTTCAAATAATTTTACACTAGAGTTGAGCTAGCTCTATAAGCTAGTTCAAATAATTTTACACTAGAGTTGAACTAGCTTTATAAGTTTGTACAAATAATTTTACACTAGAGTTGAACTAGCTCTATAAGCTACTTCAAATAATTTTACACTAGAGTTGAACTAGCTCTATAACCTAGTACAAATAACTTTACACTAGAGTTGAACTAGCTCTATAAGCTTGTACAAATAATTTTACACTAGAGTTGACCTTGCTCTATAAGCTTGTAAAAATAATTTTACACTATAGTTGAACTCGCTCTATAAGCTAGTTCAAATAATTTTACACTAGAGTTGAAGTAGCTCTATAAGCTTGTACAAATAATTTTACACTAGAGTTGAACTAGCTCTATAGAATAGTACAAAAAAATTTACACTAGAGTTGAACTAGCTCTATAAACTAGTTCAAATAATTTTACCCTAGAGTTAAACTAGCTCTATAAGCTTGTACAAATAATTTTACACTAGAGTTGACCTTGCTCTATAGGCTAGTACAAATAATTTTACAATAGAGTTGATTTAGCTCTATAAGCTAGTTCAAATAATTTTACACAAGAGTTGAACTAGCTCCATAATCTAGTTCAAATAATTTTACACTAGAGTTGAACTAGCTCTATAACCTAGTACAAACAACTTTACACTAGTTGAACTAGCTCTATAAGCTTGTACAAATAATTTTACACTAGAGTTGAACTAGCTCTATAGCCTAGTACAAATAATTTTACAGTAGAGTTGAACTAGCTCTATAAGCTTGTACAAATAATTTTACACTAGAGTTGAACTAGCTCTATAATCTAGTACAAATAATTTTACACCTGACTTGAACTAGCTCTATAAGCTACTTCAAATAATTTTACACTAGAGTTGAGCTAGCTCTATAAGCTAGTTCAAATAATTTTACACTAGAGTTGAAGTAGCTCTATAAGCTTGTACAAATAATTTTACACTAGAATTGAACTAGCTCTATAGAATAGTACAAAACAATTTACACTAGAGTTGAACTAGCTCTATAAACTAGTTCAAATAATTTTACCCTAGAGTTAAACTAGCTCTATAAGCTTGTACAAATAATTTTACACTAGAGTTGACCTTGCTCTATAGGCTAGTACAAATAATTTTACAATAGAGTTGATTTAGCTCTATAAGCTAGTTCAAATAATTTAACACAAGAGTTGAACTAGCTCCATAATCTAGTTCAAATAATTTTACACTAGAGTTGAACTAGCTCTATAACCTAGTACAAACAACTTTACACTAGAGTTCAACTAGCTCTATAAGCTTGTACAAATAATTTTACACTAGAGTTGAACTAGCTCTATAGCCTAGTACAAATAATTTTACACTAGAGTTGAACTAGCTCTATAAGCTTGTACAAATAATTTTACACTAGAGTTGAACTAGCTCTATAATCTAGTACAAATAATTTTACACCTGACTTGAACTAGCTCTATAAGCTACTTC
>NC_057808.1:139964731-139965490 GCF_018294505.1 Triticum aestivum
TTACACTAGAGTTGAACTAGCTCTATAAACTAGTTCAAATAATTTTACCCTAGAGTTAAACTAGCTCTATAAGCTTGTACAAATAATTTTACACTAGAGTTGACCTTGCTCTATAGGCTAGTACAAATAATTTTACAATAGAGTTGATTTAGCTCTATAAGCTAGTTCAAATAATTTTACACAAGAGTTGAACTAGCTCCATAATCTAGTTCAAATAATTTTACACTAGAGTTGAACTAGCTCTATAACCTAGTACAAACAACTTTACACTAGTTGAACTAGCTCTATAAGCTTGTACAAATAATTTTACACTAGAGTTGAACTAGCTCTATAGCCTAGTACAAATAATTTTACACTAGAGTTGAACTAGCTCTATAATCTAGTACAAATAATTTTACACCTGACTTGAACTAGCTCTATAAGCTACTTCAAATAATTTTACACTAGAGTTGAGCTAGCTCTATAAGCTAGTTCAAATAATTTTACACTAGAGTTGAACTAGCTTTATAAGTTTGTACAAATAATTTTACACTAGAGTTGAACTAGCTCTATAAGCTACTTCAAATAATTTTACACTAGAGTTGAACTAGCTCTATAACCTAGTACAAATAACTTTACACTAGAGTTGAACTAGCTCTATAAGCTTGTACAAATAATTTTACACTAGAGTTGACCTTGCTCTATAAGCTTGTAAAAATAATTTTACACTATAGTTGAACTCGCTCTATAAGCTAGTTCAAATAATTTTACACTAGAGTT
>NC_057808.1:139965500-139966046 GCF_018294505.1 Triticum aestivum
AACTAGCTCTATAAGCTTGTACAAATAATTTTACACTAGAGTTGAACTAGCTCTATAGCCTAGTACAAATAATTTTACACTAGAGTTGAACTAGCTCTATAAGCTTGTACAAATAATTTTACACTAGAGTTGAACTAGCTCTATAATCTAGTACAAATAATTTTACACCTGACTTGAACTAGCTCTATAAGCTACTTCCAATAATTTTACACTAGAGTTGAACTAGCTCTATAAGCTACTTCAAATAATTTTATAGTAGAGTTGAACTAGCTCTATAAGCTTGTACAAATAATTTTACACTAGAGTTGACCTTGCTCTATAGGCTAGTACAAATAATTTTACACTAGAGTTGAACTAGCTCTATAAGTTAGTTCAAATAATTTTACCCTAGAGTTAAACTAGCTCTATAAGCTTGTACAAATAATTTTACATTAGAGTTGACCTTGCTCTATAGGCTAGTACAAATAATTTTACAATAGATTTGATTTAGCTCTATAAGCTAGTTCAAATAATTTTACACAAGAGTTGAACTAGCTCCATAATCTA
>NC_057808.1:139969161-139969959 GCF_018294505.1 Triticum aestivum
GCTCTATAATCTAGTACAAATAATTTTACACCTGACTTGAACTAGCTCTATAAGCTACTTCAAAATTTTACACTAGAGTTGAGCTAGCTCTATAAGCTAGTTCAAATAATTTTACACTAGAGTTGAACTAGCTTTATAAGGTTGTACAAATAATTTTACACTAGAGTTGAACTAGCTCTATAAGCTACTTCAAATAATTTTACACTAGAGTTGAACTAGCTCTATAACCTAGTACAAATAACTTTACACTAGAGTTGAACTAGCTCTATAAGCTTGTACAAATAATTTTACACTAGAGTTGACCTTGCTCTATAAGCTTGTAAAAATAATTTTACACTATAGTTGAACTCGCTCTATAAGCTAGTTCAAATAATTTTACACTAGAGTTCAAGTAGCTCTATAAGCTTGTACAAATAATTTTACACTAGAGTTGAACTAGCTCTATAGAATAGTACAAAAAAATTTACACTAGAGTTGAACTAGCTCTATAAACTAGTTCAAATAATTTTACCCTAGAGTTAAACTAGCTCTATAAGCTTGTACAAATAATTTTACACTAGAGTTGACCTTGCTCTATAGGCTAGTACAAATAATTTTACAATAGAGTTGATTTAGCTCTATAAGCTAGTTCAAATAATTTTACACAAGAGTTGAACTAGCTCCATAATCTAGTTCAAATAAGTTTACACTAGAGTTGAACTAGCTCTATAACCTAGTACAAACAACTTTACACTAGAGTTGAACTAGCTCTATAAGCTTGTACAAATAATTTTACACTAGAGTTGAACTAGCTCTATA
>NC_057808.1:139970020-139970587 GCF_018294505.1 Triticum aestivum
ATAATTTTACATTAGAGTTGAACTAGCTCTATAAGCTTGTACAAATAATTTTACACTAGAGTTGAACTAGCTCTATAATCTAGTACAAATAATTTTACACCTGACTTGAACTAGCTCTATAAGCTACTTCAAATAATTTTACACTAGAGTTGAACTAGCTCTATAAGCTAATTCAAATAATTTTATAGTAGAGTTGAACTAGCTCTATAAGCTTGTACAAATAATTTTACACTAGAGTTGACCTTGCTCTATAGGCTAGTACAAATAATTTTACACTAGAGTTGAACTAGCTCTATAAGTTAGTTCAAATAATTTTACACTAGAATTGAACTAGCTCTATAATCTACTTCAAATAATTTTACACTAGAGTTGAACTAGCTCTATAAGCTAGTTCAAATAATTTAACACTAGAGTTGAACTAGCTCTATAATCTAGTTCAAATAATTTTACACTAGAGTTGAACTAGCTCTATAGCCTAGTACAAATAGTTTTACACTTGAGTTGAACTAGCTCTATAAGCTTGTACAAATAATTTTACACTAGAGCTGACCTTGCTCTATAAGCTTG
>NC_057808.1:139971622-139972415 GCF_018294505.1 Triticum aestivum
TAGCTCTATAGCCTAGTACAAATAATTTTACACTAGAGTTGAACTAGCTCTATAAGCTTGTACAAATAATTTTACACTAGAGTTGAACTAGCTCTATAATCTAGTACAAATAATTTTACACCTGACTTGAACTAGCTCTATAAGCTACTTCAAATAATTTTACACTAGAGTTGAACTAGCTCTATAAGCTAGTTAAAATAATTTTACACTAGAGTTTAACTAGCTTTATAAGTTTGTACAAATAATTTTACACTAGAGTTGAACTAGCTCTATAAGCTACTTCAAATAATTTTACACTAGAGTTGAACTAGCTCTTTAACCTAGTACAAATAACTTTACACTAGAGTTGAACTAGCTCTATAAGCTTGTACAAATAATTTTACACTAGAGTTGACCTTGCTCTATAAGCTTGTAAAAATAATTTTACACTATAGTTGAACTCGCTCTATAAGCTAGTTCAAATAATTTTACACTAGAGTTGAAGTAGCTCTGTAAGCTTGTACAAATAATTTTACACTAGAGTTGAACTAGCTCTATAGAATAGTACAAAAAAATTTACACTAGAGTTGAACTAGCTCTATAAACTAGTTCAAATAATTTTACCCTAGAGTTAAACTAGCTCTATAAGCTTGTACAAATAATTTTACACTAGAGTTGACCTTGCTCTATAAGCTAGTACAAATAATTTTACAATAGAGTTGAACTAGATCTATAAGCTAGTTCAAATAATTTTACACAAGGGTTGAACTAGCTCCATAATCTAGTTCAAATAATTTTACACTAGAGTTGAACT
>NC_057808.1:139972723-139973834 GCF_018294505.1 Triticum aestivum
AACTTTACACTAGAGTTGAACTAGCTCTATAAGCTTGTACAAAAAAATTTACACTAGAGTTGAACTAGCTCTATAGCCTAGTACAAATAATTTTACACTAGAGTTGAACTAGCTCTATAAGCTTGTACAAATAATTTTACACTAGAGTTGAACTAGCTCTATAATCTAGTACAAATAATTTTACACCCGACTTGAACTAGCTCTATAAGCTACTTCAAATAATTTTACACTAGAGTTGAACTAGCTCTATAAGCTACTTCAAATAATTTTATAGTAGAGTTGAACTAGCTCTATAAGCTTGTACAAATAATTTTACACTAGAGTTGACCTTGCTCTATAGGCTAGTACAAATAATTTTACACTAGAGTTGAACTAGCTCTATAAGCTAGTTCAAATAATTTTACACTAGAATTGAACTAGCTCTATAATCTACTTCAAATAATTTTACACTAGAGTTGAACTAGCTCTATAAGCTAGTTCAAATAATTTAACACTAGAGTTGAACTAGCTCTATAATCTAGTTCAAATAATTTTACACTAGAGTTAAACTAGCTCTATAGCCTAGTACAAATAATTTTACACTAGAGTTGAATTCTCTCTATAAGCTTGTACAAATAATTGTACACTAGAGTTGAACTAGCTGTATAGTCTAGTACAAATAATTTTACACTAGAGTTGAACTAGCTCTGTAAGCTACTTCAAATAATTTTACACTAGAGTTGAACTAGCTCTATAGCCTAGTACAAATAATTTTACACTAGAGTTGAACTAGCTCTATAAGCTTGTACAAATAATTTTACACTAGAGTTGAACTAGCTCTATAATCTAGTACAAATAATTTTACACCTGACTTGAACTAGCTCTATAAGCTACTTCAAATAATTTTACACTAGAGTTGAACTAGCTCTATAAGCTAGTTAAAATAATTTTACACTAGAGTTTAACTAGCTTTATAAGTTTGTACAAATAATTTTACACTAGAGTTGAACTAGCTCTATAAGCTACTTCAAATAATTTTACACTAGAGTTGAACTAGCTCTTTAACCTAGTACAAATAACTTTACACTAGAGTTGAACTAGCTCTATAAGCTTGTACAAATAATTTTACACT
>NC_057808.1:139974137-139974718 GCF_018294505.1 Triticum aestivum
TTTTACACTAGAGTTGAACTAGCTCTATAGCCTAGTACAAATAATTTTACACTAGAGTTGAATTCTCTCTATAAGCTTGTACAAATAATTGTACACTAGAGTTGAACTAGCTGTATAGTCTAGTACAAATAATTTTACACTAGAGTTGAACTAGCTCTGTAAGCTACTTCAAATAATTTTACACTAGAGTTGAACTAGCTGTATAAGCTAGTTCAAAATTTTTTACACTAGAGTTGAACTAGCTCTATAAGCTTGTACAAAAAAATTTACACTAGAGTTGACGTTGCTCTATAGGCTAGTACAAATAATTTTACACTAGAGTTGAACTAGCTCTATAAGCTAGTTCAAATAATTTTACACTAGAGTTGAACTAGCTCTATAATCTAGTTCAAATAATTTTACACTAGAGTTGAACTAGCTCTATAGCCTAGTACAAATAATTTTACAATAGAGTTGAACTAGCTCTATAAGCTTGTACAAATAATCTTTCACTAGAGTTGAACTAGCTCTATAGCCTAGTACAAATCATTTTACACTAGAGTTGAACTAGCTCTATAAACTTGTACAAATAATTTTACACT
>NC_057808.1:139974861-139975613 GCF_018294505.1 Triticum aestivum
CACTAGAGTTGAACTAGCTTTATAAGCTAGTTCAAATAATTTTACACTAGAGTTGAACTAGGTCTATAGCCTAGTACGAATAATAATTTTACACTAGAGTTGAACTAGCTCTATAGCCTAGTACAAATATTTTTACACTAGAGTTGAACTAGATCTATAAGCTAGTTAAAATAATTTTACACTAGAGCTGAACTAGCTCTACAGCCTAGTACAAATAATTTTACACTAGAGTTGAACTAGCTCAATAGCCTAGGACAAATAAATTACTCTAGAATTGAACTAGCTCTATAAACTTGTAAAAATAATTTCACACTAGAGTAAAACTCACTCTATAAGCTAGTTCAAATAATTTTACACTAGAGTTGAACTAGCTCTATAAGCTAGTTCAAATAATGTTACACTAGAGTTGAACTAGCTCCATAAGCTTGTACAAATTATTTTACACTAGAGTTGAACTAGCTCTATAGCCTAGTACAAATAATTTTACACTAGAGTTGAACTAGCTCTATAAGCTTTTACAAATAATTTTACACTAGAGTTTAACTAGCTCTATAGTCTAGTACAAATTATTTTACACTAGAGTTGAACTAGCTCTGTAAGCTACTTCTAATAATTTTACACTAGAGTTGAACTAGCTCTATAAGCTTGATCAAAAAAATTTACACTAGAGTTGAACTAGCTCTATAAGCTTGTACAAATAATTTTACACTAGAGTTGACCTTGCTCTATAGGCTAGTACAAATAATTTTACA
>NC_057808.1:139975670-139976167 GCF_018294505.1 Triticum aestivum
CTAGAGTTGAACTAGCTCTATAAACTAGTTCAAATAATTTTACACTATAGTTGAACTAGCTCCATAATCTAGTTCAAATAATTTTACACTAGAGTTGAACTAGCTCTATAACCTAGTACAAATAATTTTACACTAGAGTTGAACTAGCTCTATAAGCTTGTACAAATAATTTTACACTAGAGTTGAACTAGCTCTATAGCCTCGTACAAATAATTTTACACTAGAGTTGAACTAGCTCTATAAGCTTGTACAAATAATTTTACACTAGAGTTGAACTAGCTCTATAGCCTAGTACAAATAATCTTTCACTAGAGTTGAACTAGCTCTATAGCCTAGTACAAATAATTTTACACTAGAGTTGAACTAGCTCTATAAACTTGTAAAAATAATTTCACACGACAGTAAAACTCGCTCTATAAGCTGGTTCAAATAATTTTACACTACAGTTGAAGTAGCTCTATAAATTTGTACAAATAATGTATCACTAGAGTTGAACT
>NC_057808.1:139976440-139996031 GCF_018294505.1 Triticum aestivum
TAGCCTAGTAGAAATAATTTTACACTAGAGTTGAACTAGCTCTATAAGCTTGTAAAAATAATTTTACACTATAGTTGAACTCGCTCTATAAGCTAGTTCAAATAATTTTACACTAGAGTTGAAGTAGCTCTATAAGCTTGTACGAATAATTTTACACTAGAGTTGAACTAGCTCTATAGCCTAGTACAAAAAATTTTACACTAGAGTTGAACTAGCTCTCTAAACTAGTTCAAATAATTTTACACTAGTGTTGAACTAGCTCAATAACACTAGTAGGAAAACGACTTTTAGTACCGGTTCGTAAGGAACTTTAGTGCCAGTTCTGGAACCGGCACTAAAGGGTGGGGACTAAAGCCCCCCCCCCCACCTTTAGTCCCGGTTCAACAGGAAACGGGACTAAAGGCCCACCACGTGGCACGAGGCGCGCTGTGGACTGGGGGATTTTTTTTTATTTTTTTGAAATAAAGGAAAAAAGGACCGCTTACTGGGCCGGCACGGCCTGCATACGACTAGAAACCCAACCTCTAGTTGGGCCAAGATGCAGGCCCGTACGGCCCAGTAGGCCCCATAGGGCAGAAGATTTGCAATAGGCCCACAAAGGCCTACTTAGAGAGGATCTCGACACGGTAGCCGCGGCCGGGCTTATAAACCGGTGCTTGCTCCTCTCAACTAGCGAGGTGGGACTAAACATTGTGCACTGCGGGTGGCAGCGCACCACCTTTATTACCGGTTGGTGCCTCCAACTGGTACTAAAGGGGGGTCTTTAGTACCGGTTGGAGCCACCAACCCGTACTAAAGGCTATCACCCCTTTAGTATCGGTTGAAGCCACCAACCGGTAATATAGGTCACAAATGACCCGGGAATAATGCATAGTCGTTCGAACCGGGACTAATGGTACCATTAATGCCGGTTCATTTACAAATCGGGACTAATGTGTCTCACGTAAAGTTGTTTCTCTACTAGTGTAAGCTCGTACAAATAATTTTACACTAGAGTTGAACTAGCTCTATAGCCTAGTACAAATTTTGTTACACTAGAGTTTAACTAGCTCTATAAGCTAGTTCAAATAATTTTACACTAGAGTTGAACTAGCTCTATAAGCTAGTTCAAATAATTTTACACTAGAGTTGAACTAGGTCTATAGCCTAGTACAAATAATTTTACACTAGAGTTGAACTAGCTCTATAGCCTAGTACAAATATTTTTACACTAGAGTTGAACTAACTCTATAGCCTAGTACAAATATTTTTACACTAGAGTTGAACTAGCTCTATAGGCTAGTTAAAATAATTTTACACTAGAGTTGAACTAGCTCTATAGCCTAGTACAAATAATTTTACACTAGAGTTGAACTAGCTCTATAGCCTAGTACAAACAATTTTACACTAGAGTTGAACTAGCTCTATAAGCTTGTAAAAATAATTTCACACTAGAGTTGAACTCGCTCTATAAGATAGTTCAAATAATTTTACACTAGGGTTGAACTAGCTCTGTAAGTTTGTACAAATAATTTTACACTAGAGTTGAACTAGCTCTATAGCCTAGTACAAATAATTTTACACTAGAGCTGAACTAGGCTATAGAGCTAGTTCTGGAACCGACACTAAAGGGTGGGGACTAAAGCTCCCGCCCTTTAGTCCCGGTTCAACACGAACCAGGACTAAAGGCCCACCACGTGGCACGAGGCGCGCTGTGGACTGGGGGATTTTTTTGAATTTTTTTGGAATAAAGGAAAAAAAAGCCCACCTACTGGGCCGGCACGCCTGCATACGACTAGAAACCCAACCTCTAGTTGGGCCTGGATGGAGGCCCGTACTGAAAGTGCGTTATATCGACTAGAGGGGGGTGAATAGGCGATTTTTATGAATTCTTCACTGAGGAATTTGCAGGTGAGGAAATTCCTTAGCGAAAAACTACTTGCAGCGGAATAAGTACTCAAAATTAAACATAACAGAACACAATCATGGTCATCATGATGAAATGAAGACAAGCACAGAGTTCAGAAAGCGTAAACACAGGATAACACAGGATGAAGACAAACAGACTGACGAAATTGAACTGAGGAAATTGAGAAAGTCTTCAGTCATAGTCTTCAAACACAGATATGAACAAGCGCACAACATAATTATGAGGAAATGAAAGAGTTGAGTAAAGAGAACCAGTAAGCTTGGTGAAGACAATGATTTGGTAGACCAGTTCCAACTGTTGTCTCAGTTGTACATCTAGTTGGAGCGGCTAGGTATTTAAACCTGGGACACACAGTCCTCACCGTATTCTCCTTGAGATAAGGTCACACATACCTCGCCCATCACTCATGGTAAGTCTTCAGGTGACTTCCGAACCTTCACAAACTAGGTCACTCAACGATCCACAATTCCTCTTGGATGCTCTAGACCATGACGCCTAACTGTCTGGAAGAAGCACATTCTTCAAAGGTAACAAGCGTCGGATCCACACAGGATCAATCTCTTCAGTGATGCTCAATCACTTTGGGTTTGTAGGTGCTTGGGTTTGGGTTTTCTGCACTCGATGATTTTCGCTCAAAGTCCTCGGAGGATGGGATGCTCTCAAATGTCAAGTGTCAGTTTCTCTCGGAGCAGCCAACCAGCTACTGGTTGTAGGGGGCGGCTATTTATAGCCTAGGGAGCAGCCCGACATGATAAGACATAAATGCCCTTCAATGATATGACCGTTAGGTGGGTAGATATTTTGGGACAGCTGGCACAAGGCTCAGCAACAGTCGGAAATTTGAGTATCAAATTCCTCAGGGCTATCATGTTCCTCACTGTGTAGGCAATCCGCACTGGCGAATTCCTAACTCCTCAGTCAGAACAAATTCCTCAGAGACCAGAAGAACTTCGTCTCTGTCACTGAAGAATATGACTGAACTGTATGAGATTTCCAATGGCTTCACTCAAAGGGATTGGTAGGTGTAGGATTTTGAGTTGAGCATCACATGGAAAATTTTCCTTAGTATTTCCTCGACCCCCTTTAACAGTACGGTGTTTCCTATGACTCAAGAAAGAGAAAATGAAACTACGAAAACAAAAGTCTTCACGCTTCATGTTCCTCGAATGAATGCCAAGTCTTCAAAGTTACACCAATTTCTTCTCTTTCAAAGTCTTCACAAAGTCTTCAGAAATACAAAGTCTTCAGTCGAAGAACTTCATTTTTAGGGGTCGACTTTCTCTGTAAATATCAAACTCCTCATAGACTTATAGACCTGTGTACACTCACAAACACATTAGTCTCTTAACCTATAAGTCTTCAATACACCAAAATCACTAAGGGGCACTAGATGCACTTACAATCTCCCCCTTTTTGGTGATTGATGACAATATAGGTTAAGTTTTCAATGGGGATAAACATATGAAGTGTAAAAACGGATATTGAGGAATTTGATTGCAAGATATAGAAGAACTCCCCCTGAAGATGTGCATAGTGAGGAATTTTCTTTTGAAGCGATGCACACTTGAAGAGTAGTATCATGGAGATCTCCCTCTATATCTTGTAATTCATACACGCATTTGACATATAATATGAAGAATTTGAAATGCATGATGAAATATGGTGACTGATGTAATTCAGCATGTGTGCATTAACATTAACGAGGGATAAGCATGTAGAAGAACACAGCAAAAGTATCAGGCCACCATAGAGTTTAAGTTTCCAACTCGATCCAGCAAAGTCATCAAAAGAACGAGAGTTGTAACTTAAAAAAACACCCATATAGATAGACCCGCTTGAAGACTAACTCAAATTTCTCCCCCTTTGTCATCGAATGACCAAAAGGCTCGAAAATGAGGACTAACGCCTCTGAAGAATGTCATGTTGATGGAGGAGCGCCAGCGTTGTTGGGGTCGTTTGTCGTAGTAGGGCCTGCTGCAGTGTCGTCCAAGTCTTCATGCTCGTCGGTTTCGCGCGATGAAGAATATGAGCTGGCCACCAAGGAAGGAACCTTGACCTTCTTGTATTTCTTCGGTGGAGGAGCAGACCAGTCAAAATCTTCCTTGAGACCCATTTTCTTCAGATCTTCTTCACCATATACATGTGATAGAATAGCCTAGGTGTGACCGAAGACTTCATGGAGGTAGTAATAGTTTTTCTTCACTGCATTATGTGTAGCAATCATGTTGTGAAGAATAGAACCAAACTGACGCTTAACCCATTTATGGTTTCGATCCACCTTTTGGTGAAGACTGAGGAGAAGCTCACGATCAGTCATTACACGAGGACCTGTGGCTTGAGGATTTGGCTTTAAAGCATTAGCGGCAGAGTCATGAGTGGCAGAGTCATCATTGGTGGAGTAAGATGCAGCTTTGTGAAACTGACCATCCAATGGACGAATGCCTTCATCAACAGCAGCAGGTGCCTTGCCCTTTTCATCAGCTGAGGAATAGGTCTGATTGAGGACTTCGATTGGGGGCAAGTAGCTAAGGTGATTTTGAAAATCAGCCTTGTAGTTGAGTGAAGACCTTGTTCTGAGGAATCTCATAATCCATGGTGCATAAGGCTTCAGCTCAAATGTAGAAAGTGCAACATTTGCCAGAGTCCTCACGAAGAAATCATGATAGTTGACGGGTATGCCATGAATGATGTTGAATACCAGATTCTTCATGACGCCAACAATTTCCTCATCAGAGGAGTCGTGGCCTTTGATTGGTCTCATAGTCCTCGTCAGAATGCGATAGACTGTCCTTGGTACATACTGCAATTCCTTCACGAGGAATTTGGTCCTTGAGGCTTGACCAGGTTTTAGAGGCTTCATAAGGACTTGCATATAATGGGCAGTCAGTTCAGACTCTTCGTACAAGCAACGAGCTCCTTCAGGTGGAGGACTGATGGGCAGGGCGTGAAGTAATTCAGAGGCCAGTGCCTTATAGTGAGTGTTTTCGGTCATCCAGTCCAAAACCGAGGAGTTCACATCGTCAGCATCTCCTATGATGTGCAGTGTTGCATAGAATTGAAGAATGAGCTCTTGATTCCAATCAACTATGTCTATGAAAAAGTTGAGGAGACCTGTGTCATGAAGCACACTAAGGACAGGAGTGAAGCATGGCAGTGATTCCATGTCCACACGAGGAATATGCGCGTGGTCGAAGACTTTGTCCTTGTTGAAGAGCAGTGAAGAATAGAAGTTGGCCTGGCTGGCGGTCCAGAAGCGCTTCCTTCTAAGACGAGCAGAATCATAGGGATTGTAGTCAGTGAAGAACACGTGCTCGCCAAAGAAATCATCAACCTTGAATTTTTGCTTCTTTGAGAATGGATCCTTTGGCTTGGGCTGAGGAGTGTCAGTCAATTGCATTATCACCTCCGGAATCGCAATCTCAGGTTGCACAGGCTGAGGAATTTCAGCTTCTTCTTCAGTGACAGCCTGGGTCTTCAATTCTTCATTTTCATTTTCATTTTCTTCAGCACTAGTGGCCGGAATTTCTTCATGGACAAACGGTGTGGCATGTGGTTCTTCAGAGCCCATTTGTAATGTAGTTACTGGGGACTGAGGAATTTGTTGCAATGGTGTGAACAGTGGAGAGTTGGGGTGCTGACTTTCCCAAAAGTCATCATACAGCACGGGTGTGGTACAGCCAATGTCCACATCTTCTTCTTCCATTTCTTCAACGCCGGCCTCTTCAGCAGTGAACTGAGGCACAGGCGAGGAAACTGTGGGGGTTGAAGGGATTGCATCCACTTCAATTTCTTCATCCAACTGCTCTGACGAAGCAACAGAAGGATTCTCTTCATCGGATTCACTAGGAATCACATAATCTTCATCAAAAGGAACAAGGTCCTTTGATGGCATGGTGGAGATAGGAACAGTATCAATGGGATTTGCAAAAGAGTTGGTCAAAGGCTTCATCTTCTTCGGAGCTGAAGAATCTGATGAAGTTGATGCCTTCCTTTTCTGCACAGCTGCACGCTCTGCAGCCTTGGTCTTCTTCACATCTAATGCAGATGGAAGGATTGGAGTTGGAGTAGGCGCAGGAGGAGCAGAGGAATTTGGTTGAATTTCTTCAGGCACAACTGATGCAGTTGCCCTGACTTCTTCATTTTCTTCAGGCACAGCCATTGAAGCTTCAGCTGTCCTGATAGTTTCTTCAGGCGCACCACTAGTGGATGCCCTGGCAATTTCATCAGCGGCTGGGATGCAGTCATCCGCCCTGGTACTCTGATTTTCTTCAGCACCCTGAATGTCATCAGTGGTGCTGGCATTTTCTTCAGTCGGCTGAGCAGATGCTTCAACCTAAGGATTTTCTTGTTGCGTTGAGGCTGCAACATTGGAGGTGAACTTTTCAGACAGTTTCGCAAACCTGACTTTGGCTCCAAGCCAGTCAGCACGGTATGCATCAAATTCATCACAGAGTTTCTTGATCTCAGATTGAATAGTGACAAGTTCTTCAGTTGTCATAGAGACAACAATTTTCTTCAGGAAGCGCTCCTTCCTGTACTGCGCTTTCTTGATCTGCCTGGCCTTTTCAAATTTCCATTTCTCTTCTTGAATGAAGGCAGTCAGCATATGACTTTGGCCAGGTGTCAACTTGAAATCAGGCATAGGAGTGTTCGGGTCCTTGTGCCAGAGATGAATGTAATCGAGGATCAACTTGAGATCCAAAAGAAGAGGCACATTGCTGCCTTTGGCTCTAGTGGCCTTGACTTGCCTGTCGCTGATGATTTCGGCAAGTTCCTCATCATCAGCTTCGTCTTCATCAGACGGCACATGGAAGGCGACCTGCTTCTTGTGAGGACTTGGGCGAGAGCCACATCCAGTAGTGGCCTTTGGCACGTGGCAATGTGGTGCAGCTGAGGAACTAGCAGAAGCTCCTGAGGCAATAGAGATGCCTGTCGTCCTTTGGCACGTGGCAAGGTGCACAGGTGCAGAAGATTTTGTCGGAGGAGCTGAGGACTTTGGCGGAGGAGCAGAAGATTTTGGAGCGGGAGCAGCATGAGGAGTTGGCCGTGAGCGCTCTGAAGATTCTGGCCGTGAGGGCATTGCTGAGGAACTTGGTCGTGAGGGCATTGAAGATGAAGCACTTGGCTTATAAGCAGGCTTCTTTGCCACGGCCTTCTTCGGCTTGATAGCAGAGGCCTCAGCAGTGGCAGCAGCAGCAGAGTCTTTGTTGAATTTCCTCACTGCTTCTCTTTCTTTTCTGGCCAATTTGGCCTGGTGCTTGGCCCATTCATCAGGATAATCCTCACCACGCTTGAGGCTGGTGGGATCTGCTTCTTGGCCAGGTGCCAACGGAGGTCTTGGGCATGGAGGATTTAGAGCGAATTTCTTCATGTATTTGGGAGTAACATACCTGTACTCCCTCCACTCTCTTTCCCATCTCCTTTCTATCCTCTGGATGGGCACTTTGCGCTGATTCTTGTCCTCCTTTCCAAGCTTGGCCTCATCAGGAGTGCAGTAGTCTTTGTATATGTCATCAGGGATTTCAAAGGCAGTGTTGACCTGAGGCCTCTTTTATCCCTTCTGTGGCTTCTTTCCATCAGCCATTTTCTTCAGATGAGGAATTTGAACAATGGAATTTTCTGAAGATGTATGCCACTTCTCTTCGAGGAACGCTGCAAATGAGTTAAGTTGATGAGAACCTAGTGATTCAGCAACGGACATGAGTACCTGTGAACAGAGTATAGTTGCGAGGAATTTGGAGAGGTCATATGCGTTCTCAGAAGTTTTTTCAAAAAGAACAAGTTTGAGGAATTTGACCAGATGAGTCTTGAAGAATTTCACTAAGCGATTTTGTCTTAGGTTCTAGAGTTGTATAGATCGAAGATCCACACAATTGAGGAATCTTGAAGAAAAAATGTTGCTTAGAGAAACGAATCAAGAACATGTGACATGTGAGGTGTTTAGTGTGTGAGGATTTGAAGAAAAACACCTTTGAAGATTTTGTAGTAATCATTTGAATCAAGGAGGGCAGTAGAAGTAACTTTTAATTACCCTGGACGAAGAACACGACGAACTGGAAAGTGGAGATGTGAAGTTCGTCAGTTCAGATCTCCCACGCACTAACTCGGGAGAGGAAGACAGCTACGGCGGCGGCGGAGGGAAGAAATCCACGGCCGGCGCGAGTACGACGGTGATGAGGTCGAGGTAGTGAAGCTCTTCCTCACCGGCGACGATGAAGTAGCGGTGGTGCTAGGGTTTGAGAAGCTCGAGCTGGAGTGAGGTCGAGAGGAGTAAAAGAGAAGTGAGGAAGGGGAGGGGTATATATAGCCACGATGAAAAACTGTTCGCCCGAAGAATTTGGACGAACGTACTGACATGTGTCACCCACGTACTGAGAGGTGGAGATCGTGTGAGATCATGGGTGAATAGATAAGTGTTTCGTGGAATGCGGAACGGTTTGAGTGGCAAAGCCGAAAATTTAGATAAGATAAGTTAAAAGTTCCATTCACAAATTCTTCAGCTGACAAGGACACAGTGAAGATTTTGAACGAGTTTCAAATAGAACGCACATGAAGAATTTGTGAATAAATTGGATTGAGTTTAGCATCATGGGGGAAGGGTCCGATCACATTCACTTAGCAGAAAAAAGTAACTTGAAGAAATAGCAATAAGTGAATGCTGTAGAGGACATAAACTCATATATATTTATAGCCAATGAAGAAGAACAACAGAAACGGTGAAGAGAATGCAAAGTTGAAGAACATGAACAACTGAGGAATTTCAAAACCGAGGAAAAACTGAAATTGAAGATTTTCAACTTTTGGTGGTGGCGAGACCCACCGTATAAGAATGATGATTTCAGACACCGTGTACAATTGTCGTAGGGCTCTGAGAATCAAATTCTTCGTTAGTTTCTTCACACTTAGATTGTTAGTCTTCATTGATTGAAGAAAAACTTTACTTCATGTGTTGCACATCTAAGTCATCAATTTTTGCATAAGTGTTAGGATGAGTGTCCTTTTCAAAGAACATTCGAAGATTCTAAGATATTTAGCTCACACCGCAACTTGCTAAATCTCTTCTCATCCAAGGGCTTTGTGAAGATATCGGCTAGCTGTTCTTCAGTCTTCACATGCTCAATAGAAATGTCACCCTTCAACACATGATCACGAAGAAAATGATGACGAATCCGAATGTGCTTTGTCTTCGAGTGCTGAACTGGGTTGTGAGCAATCTTGGTGGCACTCTCATTATCATAGAAGAGAGGCACATTCTTCACGTTGACGCCGTAGTCCTTGAGAGTTTGCTTCATCCACGGCAATTGAGCACAGCAAGAACCAGCAGCAATGTACTCAGCTTCAGCAGTAGACAGTGATACGCAGTTCTGTTTCTTCAAGGACCAACATACCAAAGATCGTCCGCGGAAATGGCATGTGCCTGATGTTGACTTGCGGTCCACACGATCACCGGCATAGTCGGAGTTTGAATATCCAATGAGATCAAAAGCCGAGCCCTTGGGGTACCATAATCCAAGTGTTGGTGTGTGAGCTAGATATCGAAGAATATGCTTCACAGCCTTATGGTGTGATTCCTTCGGTGTATCTTGAACTCGGGCACACATGCAAACACTAAGCATAATATCTGGCCTAGATGCACATAAATACAATAAAGAGCCAATCATGGAGCGGTATACCTTTTGATCGAAGTCAATACCATTTTCATCAGTGCACAGACGGCCATTTGCGGGCATAGGAATTTTGACCCCTTTGCAATCTTGCATGCCGAATTTCCTCAGTACATCCTTGAGGTACTTCTCCTCAGATATGAATATGCCATTGCGCTGTTGACGAATTTGAAGACCTAAGAAAAATTTCAATTCTCCCATCATAGACATTCATATTCCTCTCTCATCATATAACCAAATTCGTCAGTGTAACGTTGGTGAGTACAGCCAAAGATAATATCATCAACATATATTTGGCACACAAACAATTCACCATCATAAGACTTAGTAAAAAGAGTTGGGTCAGGTGAACCGGGTTTGAAGCCTTTCTTCATGAGGAATTCCTTCAAAGTATCATACCACGCCCGAGGGGCCTGCTTGAGGCCATAGAGGGCCTTATTGAGTCTGAAGACTTTGTCAGGATGCTTTGGATCTTCAAAACCTGGGGGTTGAGCAACATATACTTCTTCCTCAAGCTTACCATTGAGGAATGCACTTTTCACATCCATTTGATATAAAGTGATATCATGATGGTTAGCATAAGCAAGTAATATGCGAATAGCCTCAAGTCTAGCAACAGGTGCAAAAGTTTCATCGAAATCAATTCCTTCAACCTGTGTGTAGCCTTGAGCTACAAGCCGTGCCTTATTCCTCACCACAAGGCCATTTTCATCTTGCTTGTTGCGATAGATCCACTTTGTGCCAATGATATTGTGCTTGCGAGGATCTGGACATTTGACCAGTTCCCAGACGTTGTTGAGCTCGAACTGATGTAATTTTTCTATCATAGCTTGAATCCACTCAGGCTCCAAAAATGCTTCATCTACCTTAGTGGGCTCTGTGATAGAGACAAAAGCAAAGTGCCCACAAAAGTTAGATAAATGAGAAGCTTTTGAGTGTGTGAGAGGACCTGCTGCTTCAATATCATCAATGATCTTTTCAACTTGCACTTCTTTTGCAACGCGAGGATGAGCTGGTTGTCGTTGAGGAATTTGATCAGCATTTTCTTCAGCACCATTTTCTTCAGGTGCCTCAGCTCGACATTCTTCATGTTCTGGGTTGAATTCTTCAGCAGATTCTTCGGTAGGAATGACATCCTCAGTAGCCTTGAACTTGATAGATTCCTCAGGTGCTGGTTCATCTATCACAGAAGGTAGGTGCTGTCTTTGCGAGCCATTAGTTTCATCGAACCGCACATCTACAGTTTCAACAACCTTGTGAAGAACGTTGTTGAAGACTCTGTAGGTGTGCGAGTCCTTTCCGTAACCAAGCATGAAACTTTCATGTGCTTTCGGTGCAAATTTAGAGTTGTGATGAGGATCTCTAATCGAACATTTAGCACCGAAGACTTTGAAATAACTCACATTGGGTTCTTGTCAGTGAGGAGTTCATAGGCAGTCTTCTTGAAGAATTTGTGAAGATAAACTATGTTGATGATGTGGCATGCAGTATCAATTGCCTCAATCCAGAAGCGACGAGGTGTCTTGTATTCATCAAGCATAGTGCAAGCCATCTCAGCAAGAGTCCTGTTCTTGCGCTCCACGACGCCATTCTGCTGAGGAGTATAAGGAGCAGATAACTCATGAGTAATACTAAGTTCATCAAGGTAGTCATCAAAACCAGAATTCTTGAACTCAGTTCCGTTGTCACTTCTAATGTGCTTGATCTTCACACCAAAGTTGGTTGAAGCCCTCGAGGAAAATCGTTTGAAGACTTCCAGCACTTCATGTTCGTAAGTAAAAATGTGTACCCATGTGTAACGAGAATAATCATGAACAATAACAAAGCCATATTGAGATGCATCATTTGAAACTGCTGAGTAATGATTAGGACCAAACAGATCCATGTGAAGCAATTCAAATGGTCGAGTAGTGGTCATGATAGTCCTTGCTGGATGCTTAGCCTTTGTCATCTTCCCAGCTTCACAGGCTCCGCATAAGTGATCCTTGAGGAATTTGACATTCTCAATGCCAATGACATGCTTCTTCTTCGCAAGCGTGTGCAAATTCCTCATGCCTGCATGACCAAGTCGTCGATGCCATAGCCAGCCTTCTGAAGCTTTTGCAAGTAGGCACACGGCTGGTTGTGGTCCTGTAAGGAAATCAACAATATACAAGTCTCCTCTCCTAAAGCCTTCGAAGACTTTGGAATTGTCAACTTCCATGATCACAACACAACGATACTTGCCAAAGACAACAACCATATCAAGATCACAAAGCATTGAGACAAACATGAGGTTGCATCCTAAGGACTCGACAAGCATGACTTTGTCCATGTGTCGATCCTTTGAGATCGCAACCTTACCTAGACCCAATACATGACTTTTGCCTTTGTCAGCAAAAATGATATGCTTTAGATGCGATGGAGATAAGGGAGCATCAATCAATAGATTCTTGTCACCAGTCATGTGATTTGTACATCCACTATCGAGGACCCACTCATTGGCTTTGGGTTGATCATCCTGCAGATGAATTAGTGCAGCTTACGAACTCATATACTTCATAAGTGAAGAATATGACATCAATTCATCATATCAATTTCATCAAGCAATAGACAGACAAAGCAGTAGAAGACGTGAGAAATGAAAGTTCATTTCTTCATGATTAGCCTGCGTCCTTTCAGGCAATTTCAGGTCTCCAGCAAATTCTTCAGACGTTTACGCACGTCTGGAGACCTGACCCTGCATAAGAAATTAGGTCTTTTTCTTCACCACCCACATCTGAGGGGGTGGCAAAGAGTTCATCACTCTGCGAGCTCCATACGAGAAAGGTGGCATAGAAGCCAATCCATTTTGTTTCACGTAGGAGGTGTTAAGGTAAGCATATGAATAAGTAGAGAAATTCTTCGAGGACTTATGAACATAATGGTTTAGAAGAATAATGCTCATATTCATAGCCCTTAGCTCTTCCCTGCGAAACAGAGGGGTTAGCACGATGATGATCATATGAGGACTTTGGCCCTTTTGAGGAATTTGATCCACGTGAGGAATTTGGTCCATATGAAGACTTGGATCCATACGAAGACTTTGGTCCATATGAAGAATTTGATCTGGGGTTCCTATTCTTCACAGGTGGTGTCATGATGACATTCACCTGAAGACTTTCAAGACACCTTTTGGGAACCCAGATTTTCTTCATAGGGGAACCATTCCTGCAGTTAGTGCCAACATATCTAGCAAATACTTCACCATTCTGATTTTTGAACAGTTTATAATTGGAGTCAAATGACTCATCAGAAGAATGAGGAGATTCACATGTAAAGCCAGATAAGTTGGATGGATCAACTGGAGGTCCCTTTGCAGCAACCCATGTGGTTTTGGGGTACTGCTCAGGCTTCCAATATGTACCATCAGCGTTGAGTTTCCTCTCAAAGGCAATACCCTCTTTCCTAGGGTTCCTGTTGAGGATCTGCTTTTTAAGCACATCACAAAGAGTCTCATGCCCTTTGAGGCTTTTGTACATGCCCGTCATGTACAATTCCTTCAGCCCTGCATCATCAGTGATACTAGCAATGTCCTCAGATGAGGAATTAGTCATAGCAGAGGCAGTTGAAGAATTTGTAGCATTAGAAGCATCTGAGCATTCAGGTGATGAATTAGCAGATTCACATTCAATGCATTTCAAACATGGAGGAACACATTCTTCCTGAGCAGCGCTGATTTGTTGAGCAAGTAATGAATCGCGCTCCTTCTGAAGATCTTCATAACTCACTCTTAGCTTCTCAAGATCTTGCTTTCTTTGAAGAAATTCATAAGAAAGCTTCTCATGATCATACAAGAGAGTGTTATGATGACCTTGAAGGTTGTCAAACCTAGTCTGAAGTCTCTGAAGATTTTCAGTCAAGGTTTTAGTGCGATCCATTTCTTCACCCAACATATCATCACTTTTGTCTAGCATGTTTTGAACCCTTTAAAAAGCCTTTTGTTGTTTCATAGCAGTCTTTGCAAGTTTAGAGTAGCTGGGCTTGATATTTTCATCAGATTCATTCTCACTTGATTCAGAGGAGGTATATTTGAGTACCTTGGCACCCATTGCCATGAAGCAATAGGTGGGAGCGTAGTCATCATTGTCTTCATCAGCCTTGTTGATGGAGCCATTTTCTTCAGAGTTGAAGATAGACTTGCTGACGAATGTAGTAGCGAGAGCCAGACTCGCCACACCAGACTCGGACTCCTCAGATGCCTCCTCTAACTCATGTTCCTCAGATTCAGCCTCAGAGTCCATTTCCTTGCCAATGAATGCCCGAGCCTTCTTGGAGCTGCTCTTCTTGTGAGATGAAGACTTCGAGGATTTTGATGATGAAGATTTTGATGATTTCTTCTTTTTCTTCGCGTCATCAGAACTATAATCCTTGTATTTCTTCTTCTTTGATTCCTTTTCCCACTGAGGACAGTCTTGAATGTAGTGACCAGGCTTCTTGCATTTGTGGCATAGCCTCTTCTTGTAGTCACTGGATGAGGAATCATTGCTCCTTAAGGGTTTTACAAAGCGGCCATGTCTTGAGAACTTCTGAAATTTCTTCACGAGCAGTGCTAGTTCATGGCTCAGTTCTTCAGGATCACCAAGGCTGCTACCATAATCTTCATCTTCAGATTCAGACACTGCCTTGGCCTTCAGGGCACGTGATCTACCATAGCTCGAACCATAGAGATCTCTCTTTTCAGCAAGCTGGAACTCATGAGTATTTAGCCTCTCAAGGATATCAGTGGGATCAAGTGACTTGTAGTCAGCACGCTCTTGTATCATCAGTGCCAGAGTATCAAATGAGGAATCAAGCGATCTCAGCAATTTCTTCACCACCTCATGGTCGGTGATATCAGTGGCACCAAGTGCTTGAAGCTCATTTGAGATGTCAGTGAGGCGATCGAAGGTTTGTTGAACATTTTCATTGTCGAGTCTTTTGAAGCGGTTGAAGAGATTGCGAAGAACATCAACTCGAGAGTCACACTGTGTTGAGACTCCTTTGTTGACTTTGGAGAGCCTATCCCAGATAAGCTTAGCAATTTCCAAAGCACTCACTCTTCCATACTATCCTTTGCTCAGATCGCGAGATATGATATTGTTCGCTTGAGAATCGAGTTGCTTGAATCTCTTCACATCAGCAGCATTCAGAGAAGGTGTGACTGAGGGAACACCATTTTCCACAACATACTAGAGATCGTTATCAATTGCCTCAAGATGCATTCGCATCTTATTCTTCCAGTAGGGGTAGTCCATCCCATCGAAGGTGGGACACCCAGCAGATACCTGGATCATACCTGCGGTCGACATAACTAAAACTCCAGGCGGTTAAACCAAAATCACATGGAACAAGGGAGTACCTTGCTCTAATACCAATTGAAAGTGCGTTATATCGACTAGAGGGGGGTGAATAGGCGATTTTTATGAATTCTTTACTGAGGAATTTGCAGGTGAGGAAATTCCTTAGCAAAAAACTACTTGCAGCGGAATAAGTACTCAAAAGTAGCATAACAGAACACAAGTATGGTCATCATGATGAAATGAAGACAAGCACAGAGTACAGAAAGCGTAAACACAGGATAACACAGAATGAAGACAAACAGACTGAAGAAATTGAACTGAGGAAATTGAGAAAGTCTTCAGTCAAAGTCTTCAAACACATATATGAATAAGCCCACAACACAGTTATGAGGAAATGAAAGAGTTGAGGAAATAGAACCAGTAAGCTTGGTGAAGACAATGATTTGGTAGACCAGTTCCAACTGCTGTCTCAGTTGTACATCTGGTTGGAGCGGCTAGGTATTTAAACCCGAGGACACACAGTCCCGGACACATAGTCCTCACCGTATTCTCCTTGAGCTAAGGTCACACAGACCTCGCCAAATCACTTGTGGTACGTCTTCAGGTGACTTCCGAACCTTCACAAACTCGGTCACTCGGCGATCCATAATTCCTCTTGGATGCTCTAGACCATGACGCCTAACCTCTGGAAGAAGCACAGTCTTCAAAGGTAACAAGTGTCGGACCCACACAAGATCAATCTCTTCAGTGATGCTCAATCACTTTGGGTTTGTAGGTGTTTGGGTTTGGGTTTTCCTCACTCGATGATTTTCGCTCAAAGTCCTCGGAGGATGGGATGCTCTCAAATGACAAGTGTCAGTTTCTCTCGGATCAGCCAACCAGCTAGTGGTTGTAGGGGCGGCTATTTATAGCCTAGGGAGCAGCCCGACATGATAAGACATAAATGCCCTTCAATGATATGACCGTTAGGTGGGTAGATATTTTGGGACAGCTGGCACAAGGCTCAGCAACGGTCGGAAATTTGAGTATCAAATTCCTCAGGGCTATCATGTTCCTCAATGTGTAGGCAATCCGCACTGGCGAATTCCTAAGTCCTCAATCAGAACAAATTCCTCAGAGACCCGAAGAACTTCGTCTCTGTCACTGAAGAATATGACTAAACTGTATGAGATTTCCAATGGCTTCACTCGAAGGGATTGGTAGGTGTAGGATTTTGAGTTGAGCATCACATGGAAATTTTTCCTTAGTATTTCCTCGACCCCCTTTAACAGTACGGTGTTTCCTATGACTCAAGAAAGAGAAAATGAAACTACGAGAACAAAAGTCTTCACGCTTCATGTTCCTCGAATGAATGCCAAGTCTTCAAAGTTACACCAATTTCTTCACTTTCAAAGTCTTCAGAAAGTCTTGAGTAACACAAAGTCTTCAGTCGAAGAACTTCATTTTTAGGGGTCGACTTTCTCTGTAAATATCAAACTCCTCATAGACTTATAGACCTGTGTATACTCACAAACACATTAGTCTCTTAACCTATAAGTCTTCAATATACCAAAATCACTAAGGGGCACTAGATGCACTTACACGTACGGCCCAATAGGCCCCACAGGGCAGAAGACTTGCAATAGGTCCACAAAGGCCTGCTTAGAGAGGATCTCGACACGGTAGCCGTGGCGGGGCTTATAAACCGGTGCGAGCTCCTCTCAACTAGCGAGGTGGGACTAAACATTGTGCTCTGCGGGTGGCAGCGCACCACCTTTATTAACGGTTGGTGGCTCCAACCGGTACTAAAGGGGGGGTCTTTAATACCAGTTGGAGCCACCAACCCGTACTAAAGGCTATCACCCCATTTAGTATCGGTTGAAGCCACCAACCGGTAATATAGGTCAGAAATGAACCGGGAATACTGCATAGTCGTTCGAACCGGGACTAATGGTACCATTAATGCCGGTTCATTTACAAATCGGGACTAATGTGTCTCACGTAAAGTTGTTTTTCTACTAGTGTAAGCTTGTACAAATAATTTTACACTAGAGTTGAACTATCTCTATAGCCTAGTACAAATTTTTTACACTAGAGTTTAACTAGCCCTATAAGCTAGTTCAAATAATTTTACACTAGAGTTGAACTCAGTCTATGGGCTAGTACAATTTTTTTTACACTAGAGTTGAACTAGACTATAAGCTAGTACAATTTTTTTACACTAGAGTTGAACTAGCTCTATAGCCTAGTACAAATAATTTTACACTAGAGTTCAACTAGCTTTATAAGCTTGTACTAATAATTTTACACTAGAGTTGAACTAGCTCTATAAGCTAGTTCAAATAATTTTACACTAAGCTCTATAGCCTAGTACAAATAATTTTACACTAGAGTTGAACTAGCTCTATAAGCTTGTACAAATAATTTTACACTAGAGTTGAACTAGCTCTATAAGCTAGTTAAAATAATTTTACCCTAGACTTGAACTAGCTCTATAGCCTAGTACAAATAATTTTACACTAGAGTTGAACTAGCTCTATAGCCTAGTACAAATAATTTTACACTAGAGTTGAACTAGCTCTATAAGCTTGGAAAAATAATTTTACACTATAGTTGAACTCGCTCTATAAGATAGTTCAAATAATTTTACACTAGAGTTGAAGTAGCTCTATAAACTTGTACAAATAATTTTACACTAGAGTTGAACTAGCTCTATAGCCTAGTACAAATTTTTTTGCAGTAGAGTTGAACTAGCTCTATAAGCTAGTTCAAATAATTTTAAACTAGTGTTGAACTAGCTCTATAACACTAGGAGGAAAACGACTTTTAGTACCGGTTCGTAAGGACCTTTAGTGCCGGTTCTGGAACATGCACTAAAGGGTGGGGACTAAAGCTCCTCCCTTTGTCCCGATTCAACACGAACCGGGACTAAAGGCCCACCATGTGGCACGAGGCGCGCTGTGGACTGGGGGATTTTTTTGATTTTTTTTTCTGAAATAAAGGAAAAAAAGCCTCCCTACTAGGCCGGCACGGCCTGCATACGACTAGAAACCCAACCTCTAGTTGGGCCAGGATACAGGCCCATACAGCCCAGTAGGCCCCACAGGGCAGAAGACTTGCAATAGGCTAACAAAGGCCTACTTAGAGAGGATCTCCACACGGTAGCCTCGGCGGGCTTATAAACCGGTGCGTGCTCCTCTCAACTAGCGAGGTGGGACTAAACATTGTGCACAGCGGGTGGCAGCGCACCACCTTTATTATCGGTTGGTCGCTCCAACCGGTACTAAAGGGGGGGTTTTAGTACCGGTTGGAGCCGCCAACACGTACTAAAGGCTATCACCCCTTTTGTACCGGTTGAAGCCACCAACCGGTACTATATGTCACAAATGAACTGGGAATAATGCATAGTCATTCGAACCGGGACTAATGGTACCATTAATGCCGGTTCATTTACAAATCCGGACTAATGTTTCTCACGTAAACTTGTTTTTCTAGTAGTGTAAGGTTGTGCAAATAATTTTACACTAGAGGTGAACTAGGTCTATAGCCTAGTATAATTTTTTTACACTAGAGTTTAACTAGCTCTATAAGCTAGTTCAAATAATTTTACAATAGAGTTGAACTAGATCTATAGCCTAGTACAATTTTTTTTACACTTGAGTTGAACTAGCTCTATAAGCTAGTTCGAATAATTTTACACTAGAGTTGAACTAGCTCTATAGCTTAGTACAAATAATTTTACACTAGAGTTGAACTAGCTCTATAAGCTTGTACAAATAATTTTACCATAGAGTTGAACTAGCTTTATAAGTTGTTTCAAATAATTTTACACTAGAGATGAACTAGCTCTATAGCCTAGTACAAAACTTTTACACTAGAGTTGAATTAGCTCTATAAGCTTGTACAAATAATTTTACACTAGAGTTGAAATAGCTCTATAGTCTAGTACGAATAATTTTACACTAGAGTTGAACTAGATCTATAAGCTACTTAAAATAATTTTACACTAGAGTTGAACTAGCTCTATAAGCTAGTTCAAATAATTTTACACTACAGTTGAACTAGCTCAATAAGCTTGTACAAATAATTTTACACTAGGTTGAACTTGCTCTATAGGCTAGTACAAATAAATTTACACTAGAGTTGAACTAGCTCTATAAGCTAGTTCAAATAATTTTACAGTAGAGTTGAACTAGCTCTATAACCTAGTACAAATAATTTTACACTAGAGTTGAACTTGCTCTACAGGCTAGTACAAATATTTTTACACTAGAGTTGAACTAGCTCTATAACCTAGTACAAATAATTTTACACTAGAGTTGAACTAGCTCTATAAGCTAGTTCAAATAATTTTACACAAGAGTTGATCTAGGTCTATAGCCTAGTACAAATACTTTTACACTAGAGTCGAACTAGCTCTATAAGCTAGTTAAAATAATTTTACACTAGAGTTGAACTAGCTCTATAGCCCAGTACAAATAATTTTACACTAGAGGTGAACTAGCTCTATTGCCTAGTATTAATATTTTTACAATAGAGTTGAACTAGCTCTATAAACTATTTAAAATAATTTTACACTAGAGTTGAACTAGCTCTATAGCCTAGTACAAATAATTTTACACTAGAGTTGAAGTAGCTCTATAACCTAGTACAAATATTTTACACTAGAGTTGATCTAGCGCTATAAGTTAGCTCAAATAATTTTACACTAGAGTTGAACTAGGTCTATAGCCTTGTAC